>NC_143046.1:29907500-30080000 GCF_057628025.1 Oncorhynchus mykiss
TTACAAACCGGCCCGGTGACAAATGCTTCCGAGAGCGCTTTCGAAGCACTGCCCGGAGTCTGTGCCAGGTTCAGCTTTACTTTAATGCCCGTTTGGCGTTATGGATCAATGAAATAATGATTTGATGGTAATGCAAAGGGAAAAGACAGAGTGCTTAAGAGACTGTTTTGAGATGTTTTTTTAGACTGATGTACGGGAGGAGGGGGGAGGTAGGGCTGAGAGGAACCAATAGGGGGAGTGGTGAGTACTTACCTCACAGCGGGTTCCTGGTTGTTCCTGTAGATGTGCATACGCCCCACAAATCTACAGACACAGACACACATGAGTGCACTTCCCCACCCAATAGCAGTAACATACATGTACATCACAGGAGGCTGCTGAGAGGAGGCGGCTCATAATGTCTGGAACAGAGTGAATGGAATGGCACCAAACACCTGGAAAGCATGTTGATGTATTTGACTCCATTCCCCCTATTCCGCTCCAGCCATTACCACGAGCCCGTCCTCCCCAATTAAGGTGCCACCAACCTCCTGTGATGTACATCGCACGATGGACCTGAATTGAATTAACTGTGGAATGGACTAGAAAAATACTTTCTGATATTAAAAACACACAGGGATGACTACTACCACCAGGAAGCACAGGAACTAGTTAGACGTCAAACTAATCACAACCCCATATGCTGACCACCAGGACTTTGCAGGGACTGCACCAATGAAGAGCTAATGACTGGTGGCTTGTCTGAATGCACGCTGGCACCACCACTCTGTTTTATTGATTGTGAAAAGGAGCAGCATCTGGCGTCTTCAGCTCCTTAGGACGTCTGAAACATCATTGATGTCTGGCGCCCAACTGTCCTGTAATGGCAGCTCCTTGGCCATAGGTGGCAGCAAACCACTAGGTTTATGGATAGGATACAGCTGTGCAAACAACTGGGTCTGTTCCTCAGCTTGGGCCAAATCTAACTGAACTTTCCCTTCAATTCCTGGCCAGTCTCATCCACAAATCAGGTTTACTAACAGTCTAACATCTCTCATAACAATATGTCAGAGAGATAGATTTAGCATATAGCCTGCCAACACTCAACGTAATGACACTGCAGCTATCAAAATGGCATCCTAATTGACAGTTGATTAAACTGCAAACCCCTAAAGTAAAACCAGTGTGCTTTTACGGTCCAGGGAGCAGATTCACAAACGATCGGTCAACGATCAGTTGTAGCTTGTTTTGTATGGACGTGCAACAAGGATTCATAGCCTACTTGTAGAGGTCAGGCTGCGGCTGCTCGCACTCGATGGTGGCGCTGAGAGACTCCAGGTTCCTCTCCGTGTCTGGCACTGTGTAGTGTGTCTGAGACAGATCCAGGAGAGAGTGAGTGCCAAATATTTCAGGTCATCACTGCAGCTCTCTAAAAACACCCCCCCCATAATGGCAGACACGAGCAGGCACACACACGAGCAGGCACACACACGAGCAGGCACACACACGAGCAGGCACACACACGAGCAGGCACACACACGAGCAGGCACACACACGAGCAGGCACACACACGAGCAGGCACACACACGAGCAGGCACACACACGAGCAGGCACACACACGAGCAGGCACACACCGTCGATGGATTTGAGTGAAGGGTGATGGAGAGGAAGGGAGTGATGGCAGATTGGAAGCGATGCCAAAGCCCTGAAGTCTGCCATGATGATACGTCTCAATGACACAGTGATTCTAGCGTTACTGTAGCAGCACTCCACCTTATGGTTGGACTCCCCGTCCAGACTGGCCGTGGTGACAAAGCAGGTCTCGTCCTCCCGGCTGGACTGTAGCAGGATGAGGTCACAGGGAAAGGTCTCATCCTCAACCACCTCCACCACATCCCCAACCTAGAGGAACAGAATACGTCAGGTCCATACAGAGGACCATGCCTATTCCACCCATAGTCCCTAGGCCCTTGTGGATTTGTTTGGTATAAACAAATGGTGACACTTCCACCATCCTAGCCTATCAGAGAGCACGTTGGAGCTGTAACCAAGTTGCTTAAACCTGTCATATCTTCTCAGATCTACAAAAGTGCCTAGGGAGGTCTAGGGGTTGATTTGGGTTTGTGAAGCTACACTCAGTGTACAAAACATTAAGAACATCTTCCTAATATTGGGTTGCACCCCCTTTAATTTTTACAGTTGAAGCCGGAAGCTCACATACACCTGTCTTGGTTCAAATTCCCTGTCTTGGTTCAGTTAGGATCACCACTTTATTTTAAGAATGTGAAATGTCAGAATAATAGTAGAGAAAATGATTTATTTCAGCTTTTATTTATTTCATCACATTCCCAGTGGGTCAGAAGTTTACATACACTAAATTAGTATTTGGTAGCATTGCCTTTAAATTGTTGGGTCAAACGTTTCAGGTAGCCTCCCACAAGCTTCCCACAATAAGTTGGGTGGATGTTGGCCCATTCCTCCTGACAGAGCTGGTGAAACTGAGTCAGGTTTGTCGGCCTCCTTGCTCGCACATGTTTTTCAGTTCTGCACACAAATCTTCTATAGAATTGAGGTCAGGGCATTTTGATGGCCACTAATACCTAGACCTTGCTGTCCTAAAGCCATTTTGGCACAACTTTGGAAGTATGCTTGGGGTCATTGCGACCAAGCTTTCCTGACAGATGTCTTGAGATGTTGCTTCAATATATCCACATAATTTTCCATCCTCATGATGCCATCTATTTTGTGAAGTGCACCAGTCCCTCCTGCAGCAAAGCATCCCCACAACATGATGCTGCCACCCCCCATGCGTCACGGTTGGGATGGTTTTCTTCGGCTTGCAAACCTTCCCCTTTTTCCTCCAAACATAACAATGGTCATTATGGCCAAACAGTTCTATTTTTGTTTCATCAGACCAGAGAACATTTCTCCAAAAAGTACGATCTTTGTCCCCATGTGTAATTGAAAACCGTAGTCTGGCTTTTATAATGGCGGTTTTGGAGCAGTGGCTTCTTCCTTTCTGAGCGGCCGTTCAGGTTATGTCGATATAGGACTCATTCTACTGTGGATATAGATACTTTTGTACCTGTTTCCTCCAGCATCTTCACAAGGTCCTTTGCTGTTGTTCTGGGATTGATTTGCACTTTTCGCACCAAAGTACGTTCCTCTCTAGGAGACAGAACGCGTCTCCTTCCTGAGCGGTATGATGGCTGCGTGGTCCCATGGTGTTTATACTTGCGTACTATTGTTTGTACAGATGGACGTGGTACCTTCAGGAATTTGGAAATTGCTCCCAAGGATGAACCAGACTTGTGGAGGTCTACAATGTTTTATCTGAGGTCTTGGCAGATTTCAAGCTGTTTAAAGGCACAGTCAACTTAGTGTATGTAAACTTCTGACCCACTGGGATTGTGATACAGTGAATTATAAGTGAAATTATCTGTCTGTAAAAAATTGTTGGAAAACTAACTTGTGTCATGCACGGAGTAGATGTCCTAAACAACTTGCCAAAACTATAGCTTGTTAACAAGAAATTTGTGGAGTGGCTGAAAAACTAGTTTTAATGTGAATGTAAACTTCCAACTTCAACTGTATCTTGCCCATTCACCCACTGAATGGCACACACACAATCCATGTCTCAAGGCTTAAAAAGCCTTCTTTAACCAGTCTCCTCCACTTCATCTAGACCGATTTAAGTGTATTTAACAAGTGACCTCAATAAGGGATCATAGCTTTCACCGGGATTCACCTCTGTCACGGAAAGAGCAGGTGTCCTCAATGTTTTGACTGAAATGTATCATCTTCCTCCATTCTGCATCACCTACTTGGGATTACCATACCATAGAGCCATACAAGAACATGCCAAGATGCCAATTACCTCTCCCTCCCGACTCCCATGTCCCTAAGGGGATATTTATTTCCGGGGAACTTGACCGAGGTGCAGCTTGCTAAAAGGTACCTTGATCTTCTCGCTCTCCTTGCATGCTCTCCGGCCGTCCTCCAGCACCGTCACCAGGTATTTATTCACCTCATTATCTGCCTTGTGCCGCAGCCAGTCCTCATAGCCCTGAGAGAGATGGCGGCAGAAGAGGGGAGGTGAGAGGGTGGGAGAGAGAGAGAGAGAGAGAGAGAGAGGGAGGAGTAAGGAGGGAGAAAGAAAGATGGGGAGAAGAGAGAGCAGTAGATGGAGAGGGAGGGAAGAGGGTAAGCAAGAGTGAAATGGGACATGAAGAGAGTGCCAATAGATAGTCAGTGTCAGAGTAACAGGGATAAGAGGGATAGAGGAAGAAAGATGCCAGAGGGAGGGAGGGAGGGATTTTATCAAGTCAGTTAAGAACAAATTATTATTTACAATGACGGCCTACCCCTAAAGACGCTGGGCCAATTGTGCGCTGCCCTATGGGACTCCCCAATCACGGCCAGTTGTGATACAGCCTGGAAACAAACCAGGGTCTGTAGTTACACCCCAGGAACTGAGATGGAGTGCCTTAGACCACTGCGCCACTCGGGAGCTCGGGATGATGCAGGGATGAAACAGGAGGAGGAAAGAGTGGGTGGTAGGTGGATGGACAGAGAGAGGGAGCGACAACGTCCTTTTAGTAAGGGACTGACTGCAGGGCTCACCTAACCCAGTCTACAGAGCCTCCCCTTGTGTCCCACTTCAAAGCCTGGCTAAATGCAGCAGCAGCAGCATCGCTAGCCGTTATCAGTGTGTCCCATATATATTTTTGGAAGGAAGTCCACCCTCCATTGTGCATTTCAAAAAGCCCTAGCAGCAGGCCACCAGAAAAGCCAATTCCTAAAACAATACATCTAAAAGCTTGGACACGCTTCAACAGAAAAGAGACTCCTCTGATCATTTGTTTCTATACTAGCGACTATAGTACCGTTTGGTCATGTTCCAAGACAACGTTCCCCTTCTCTTTAAAAAAATCACCATCTCATAGCCAGCATTACTTTGGCTATGACAAAACCATAGGCAACGATTCCATACTTCACACCCCAAAAAATGTACTTTTACAGAAAGGGGAAAAAAATGTTTAACATGGAAGAGAGGTGGTGGAGACGCATGGAGAGCCACAGAAATAGAGTTACTAGAATGTGAAAGGCCCCTCAGAATGGGGATGCCGGTTCTAGTAATTCTATATCTATTCGGGGGGGTTTGCCGTTTCTTACCTGTTTGATGGCTGTGACAGTGATGACAAAGAACAGGGGTAGGCCACTAGTGACTGGGCTGGTGGGGGTGTCTACGATCACCTGTAGGAGAGATCACCAGAAACTTTACGGACTATACAATCCCGTTAATGAAGTCTTATGATAAAATGAGACTAATTTACTACTAGCTCTAATAACTAGTCGACTAATTGTAATGGTAGCCTATATACTAAAATATAGATAGGACTTATGACCTAGTCACAGTGTTAACGACTATCTCGACTACAACGTAGGGAATGCAGACAACTCCGTCTCGGGAGTTGTTCAGAACAGGAGTCATTTCCAAGACCATTTCTTAAATGAAAATACACTGAATGGGAAAATAACATTGGACAAGTTATGACAGATTCCTCAATTACATGTTGCAATGTGGTTAAGGTTCAGCAAGCACTCCCATTTCAATACAGGTTGTATTGTGTGTGTGTGTGCGCGTGCATGTGTGCGAGCACCCGCCTAATCTCTCCGGTCCAACAGAGGGGCATGAGACATTTCATACCGAGACAGAGTGAGAGGAGAACCCAAGCAGCTTGGACCTGCAGGACATCTAATCAAGTGGGCCAGGGCCACTGTGGTATTTAATCTGCACACACAGGGGCTGGTGCCTGCCGCCTGCCTGGTTCTGGTGCCAACGTCTCAGACCACTGAGCAAGCTCTCCTCTCCTGCTGGGCTGCTGAGAGCAGTCCTCCACCGCAGGCCGGGGGCTGTACAGGAATCTGGTGTGTGTGTGTGTGTGTGTGTGTACATACAGGAACCTGAACCACTAATGATCCTAAAGAGCATGCCTGCACAGGGCCAATCAGGTAATCCCAAACAACCAGTGGCTCAGGAACACCGCCTGACTGGAGCTACGAGCCAAAAGCTTACCAGCAAAAACAGCCCCCAACAACATGCAACGATTGTGTAATTGTGTGTGTGTGTGTGTGTGAGAGAGAGAAAGTGCTGTGTAGCCTCATAATGCTGTCACAAGACAGATTTTACCATACTCCCCTGATCCTGCAGCACGCAAAAGGCTCTCACCACAGGGGCTTCCACTGAGCAAGTGGCCTGTGTTACGGAACACACATACACACGTACACACCAGTGCGCACAGAGTGGCTCTTATTTGTCATTCGGAGCATGAGCTGTACAAGCTGTCAGATAGGCATCCGCTGAGGAGCAGGAGACATGTTGTGAGCCCTCTCGGTCTGGTGTTCTCCTGCTTTCCTGTGAGAGGACTGACAATGAGGAACATGCCGCTTCCCCACTAACACAGCCTCTCTCTTCCGCTCACATACGCAGGGCAGCAGTTAGTCTAGAGGTTAAAGTGTTGGGCCAGTAACCGAAAGGTCGCGGCTTCGAATACCCGAGGCGACAAAGTGGAAAATCTGTCAATGTGCCCTTGAGCAAGGCACTTAACTCCAATTTGCTGCAGGGGCCTTGTACTACTATGGTCTACCCTGTAAAACCACACCTTTCACTGAACCTATCCGGTGTTGGTAATATTAACTAACATCGATGCAAGGGTAACAGTGCCATTTTTTTGACCGGGGCATGTTCGTTATTGGTTCACAATTTGCTTTTTTATTATCGTGATAAATTCACATTACTGTGTGTGTGTGCAGTGCGCATAGGGAATATATATGTCTACAGTACCACTTTGTATAGCTGTTAGAGATGCTAATGATAGCCTGTCTTCAGGTAGATGGAAAGGCAATTAAAAGGTAACTACAAAGTAGCCTATGCCTACCTGGCAGAATTATGATTATTTGCATAAATCCAGTGGCCATTTGTTTTGAAAACTCCATCAAATGCACTACAGAGATAGGCGGCGTGTCCATAACCTAAACTTCCCCCTAAGTACATTGAATTGTCAAATTCTCGCAGTATCTCACAGGAATTTGTGACTTCACTAATTTTCTAATGCCGAAACCAGATTAGATGCATGCCATAAGATAAAGCAGAGTTAAATGCCAAAAATATGATATATGCAATATACTAAGCGCAAAAAAAAGAAGCAAAAAAACAACCACAACATAGCCGATACAATGTCGAAACATGATTTTGTCTTGAGCTCAGTACCATTTGCTTGATTTTTAGCTAGCTAGCTAATGTTAGCATGCTAGGGACGTTAGCAGAGGCTGCTACATGATAATCAGTTAGCGTTAGCTACCTAGCTAACTATAGTCTAAAAGAAACTGATGCAACCCTGCTGGCTAAGTGGCTAGCTAGATGAGCAGTGTTGACAGTGACGTCCCTATGAGATTCAAGGCTTTAATAAGTGCCATCGTGCAGAAATGACAAAGAAAATACTGGTTGATGAGCTAGCTAAGTTTGCAACGCACAAAAGTCAACAAGGCATGCAGAATGGACTGCCTTTCTGGGACGGGACTGCCCCCATCTCACTACATAGTAGAGGGGTACAAAAACGCCAGAACACAGATGCATCACATAGCTCATACAATTATATTTGTTTCATGTCAAAGAAAATAGATGTTGTAAAGTATAAATGGAGAAAAATGTCAAAAATAATTTGCAGAAACTCGTTGCTGAAAACGGAGTCATCTATGATTCTCTGAATGATATTTTAAAAGAGGAAGCTAATTATTTTAGGCAGATGTTTCTCTTTTCCGTCTCATCCTTTCCCACTGAATGAAGATTATGGTAAGGAATTCTTTCCAAATAATATAAAAAATGGAAAATTAACAAATGTACAGAAAGATCAGTGCGAAGGCCAAATTACAGAGGAAGAACTTTGAGGCTATTAAATCCTTTCAGTCTGGAAACCCCCCAGGGCTTGATGGCATACCGGTAAAGGTATATAAAGTATTTTTTAATACACTAAAAGCTCCATTGTTAGATTATTTTAACTACTCCTATAGTCTGGCAGGTACTCAGCAGGAACAAGACCCAGATTGCAAATATAAAGACCCAGTCTATCTAAAAAACTGGAGGCCCCTTACACTTCAATGCTGTGATGCAAAAATACTAGGAAAACGCATAGCACTCAGAAATAGATGGGTTTTACCAGGTATTGTTCATCCTTATCAGACAGGTTTTTTACATGGACAATACATTGGAAATAATATACAACAACTACTAGAAATAATAGAACATCATGAAACATAAGCCAGGAATGGTATTTGATAAAGTAAGAATGGATTTGATTTATAAATGCCTGGATTGTTTTCAAGTTCGGGAATTCTCTTATAAAATGGGTAAAAATAATGTATAGCAACCCCAGGTGTAAAATAGTAAATAACAGCTACTTCTCAGAGAGTTTTGAATTGTCAAGAGGAGTTAAAAAAGGGTGTCCGCTGTCACCATATCTATTTGTTAATGCCATCGAAATACTAGCTATTAAAATCAGATCCAACAACAACATTAGAGGATTAGAAATCCAAGGTTTAAAAACAAAAGGTGTCCACGTATGTCCGATGACTCGAGTTTTATATTAAGACCGCAAGCTAGGTCCCTGCAATGTCTCTTTAAAGATCTAGATAACTTTTCTGTACTCTCTGGACTAAAACCTAATTATGATAAATGTACAATATTACGTATTGGATCCTTAAAAAAGTACAACTTTTACATTACCCTGCAGTTTAACTTTAAAATGGGCTGATAGTGAAGTAGACATACTCAGTATTCATATCACAAATGATAAATAATGAATTTCAATAGAAAACTTGTAAAAATAGACAAGATCCTGCAACCATGGAGAGGTCTATGTATGAAAAAATGGCCCCGATTAACTCCTTAGTCATATCTCAGTTTACGCACTTACTTATGGCACTGCCTACTCCTGATGATTCATTTTTCAAATCATATGAGCATAAAATATTTTGCTTAATCTGGGACGCTAAACCAGACAAAATAAAACACTGCCTATCTATATAATGAAAATGAATCGGGTGGGTTGAGATGATTAAATATAAAAGCATGAAAGCTCCCTCTAAAAGCTTCACTCATTCAAAAGTTTTATTTGAACCCTAAATGGTTCTCAAGTAGATTACTAAGAAAAGCTCATCCATTGTTTAAAATTGGCCTTTTTGCCTTGGTGCAGATTGCCATGTTTCATTTTCGATTAATTGAAAATGATACTTTGAAAAAAAGTATCTTTTTCAAACGAGCATTGCAGAGCTGGCTACAATTTCATCCCCCTGAAAAGATAGAACAAATATTACAACAAATATTACGGCTGAACTCAAATGTGCTGGTTGATAAAATACCTGTATTTATGGGAAAGTTGTTTGAAAAGGGTATTTTGTTCTTAAATTATATTGTAAATTGGAATGGTAGAGTTATGTCCTTCATGGAGTTATCAGAATTGTACGGGAAGGTCTGCTCAATCCAAGAGTACAACCAATTGATTCACCAATTCACAGAATTGCCCCAAAAAATGGAGGCGGGTGGCAGCGGGAGGAGGTAGAAAACTGGTCTGTCTGCCCAATTTAAAGGATCAAAACCGGCAGAGGAATAAAAATAGCATAAATAGGAAAGTATACCAGTTTCATTTGAGGACCAGGATGTTGACAACTGTGCCATACAGAATACAAAATAGTTGGGAAGAGATTTGATGTACCGATTCCATGTATGAGTTAAAATATATATAAAACGCAAGATTCAAGACTTCGTGCTTTTCAGCTAAAATTATATAGAATTCTTGCCAGATCTGGAGAGACCGGGTCAGTCAATTACTAATACTCTTAGTAAAAGTATTTATCTTCAACTCGCAATTTGTGGATTCTATTCGATTAGATAGATTGAAATTGTACGTTAAACATAACACAGTATAGTTGAAAGATGTGTTGCGTAGAAACCCGAAGTGGGTGGCCAGCAGACATAGATGGGATGGGCTGAGGGAAGCTGAGGGTTGATATGTGGAATTGGAGACAAGTGGGAGTGGAGTTGCTGTGTGAGAGATTGACCATCGTGCTAAGATACGTTAATAAATCATAATAAAAAGTACATTAGACTGACACTAAGTGGCAGTGTTTTTACAACTAATGCCAGTTTGCCTGATGCTGATGCCGTGCAGGTGTTTGAACACATGCATATACACACACTCTCATTCAAATGAACACATACAAGAACACACACATACATGTAATAGGGTCATACATGCACACAAAACATATACAGTTGGCATTGCTGTTATGATTTGAGTTGTCCTTGATGTCCTTGGTTTTAAATCGATAATTTTTTTGTAATTTTTTTTGCATTGTTTGCTGTTTTCTTCTGTCTTTTCCTTTTTTTCTCTTTAGTTCATTCTCTTGGTTGTTGGTGCATTGCGGGGTTCTTGGGGAAAAGGAATACATTTTACTTATTCATCCTGGGTGGGGGGTGTAGGGGGGGGGGTCTTGGAGGGTTCGGGTTCACGGTTTTTTGGCCTGGTGGTAGATCGGTCAACATGCCCTTGAGCAGGGCATTGACCCTGGATGATTGTGTGTAGCTCTGAATGGGAATCTGTTGGATGACTGGTATATGATGTAGTTATTGAGCGGCTTCACTGCTAGTATATTGTATATTTTGAATATTCAATAAATAATGTAAAAAAATAAAATAAAAAGTATAAATGACCCAGATATGTTAATATACAAATCATATACAATAGTGACATTTTACATCAGTGTAGCATGCTAGTGGACTGTACTGTTGAAATTCATTTGATCTGTGGGGATACGATGACACCTTATGTACGTAAATCCAAGACACTCCCTTTAGTAGGATATTTCACGTTTCATATGATCTGTATTAATCTGGGAATGTCCATCACCCATTTCGTATGATATATTACAATTCATATTACCTGTTACGAATTCGCAAAAAGTACAATATTTTCCCAATTTGCTAGACATTACATTTGACAAATTCTAGCTAGCACGCTAACATTAGCTAGGCTAGGGGTTAGGAGTTAGTCTTCACTATTATTATACAATGTAAAAATAGTAAAAAAAGAAAAACCCTTCAATGACTAGGTGTGTCCAAACCTTTGACTGATACTGTACGTACAATAGAGCTGGGACGATAAACCGAAAATGACTGACACCGATATTGCCCTCTTACGAAGCAAGTTTGCTTAGGTGGGTAGTTTCAGTGAATAGACTACATGTGCATTTTACTGAGGAGTGGCTTCCATCTGGCCACTCTACTATAAAAGGCCAGATAGGTGGAGTGCTGCAGAGATGGTTGTCCTTCTGGAAGGTTCTATGGATCTATGTCAGTGTGACCATCGGGTTCTTGGTCCCCTCCCGGTCTCCCCGATTGCTCAGTTTGGCCGGGCGGCTAGCTCTAGGAAGAGTCTTGGTGGTTCCAAACTTCTTCCATTTAATAATGTAGGCCACGGTGTTCTTGGGGACCTTCAAATGCTGCAGATGTTTTTTGGTACCCTTCCCCAGATCTGTGCCTCGAAACAATCCTGTCTCGGAGCTCTACGGACAGTTCCTTCAACCTCATGGCTTTGTTTTTTCTCTGACATGCACTGTCAAATGTGGGACCTTATATAGACAGGTGTATGCCTTTCCAAATCATGTCCAATCAATTTTAATTTACCACAGGTGGACTCCAATCAAGTTGTAGAAACATCAAGGATGATCACACGGGCAACCAGTGAAGAACAAACACTATTGTAAATGCAACCCATATTTATGTGCACATCACTACAACACTGTTTATAGACAGACATTCTTCACGTTCTTATTATGGGGTATTGTGTGTAGATTGAATCATAAAAAATAAAAACATGTTAGAATAAGGCTGTAACGTAACAGAATGTGGAAAAGGGGCCTGCATACTTTCCGAATGCACTGTAGCCATCTAGCAACAATATATTACAGTTGACAATCTAGCTAACGTGTTGAGTTCCCACTTCCTCAGGTTGTAAATTATGTAGCATATAGGCTAGGCTAATATCCACACAAAACATGCAGGCAAATTCATTTCTAAATAAATCTGATCATACGTGATCCTATTTTGACTGATATGTTGCACATCAAAGTATTTATCATGCATTCCCTGAATATGCTTGATGAAATAGCTAACTTATTTCATGTCTTACTTGGCACTGGAGAGTCAGTCTAGAGCCCTGCCGCTAATGTAACGCAACTGTGCATAACATTTTTATTTATTTATCGTTAGAGCAAAATGGGTCTATTTATTGAGATTAACGTACACACACCACCAGGCTAAGCGCTAAAGCATCTGAGACTGCTGTGATTACAGTTAAGAAATCTATTATAAAAAAGGCAGAGATGGACTGGGGCACATTGAACCTTCAGCCAGAATGCAGAATCAGGGAAAACAGGGAACAGACTCTGCATTGTTTCTCTCCCTGGGACTCAAAAGAAGAGAGAAACAGTGAAACCACCCTTCCCTCTTCTACAGCTCCAGGTGTTTCCAGACAGAAAGAGAAAACACTTCAATAGAATATGCGGAGCTGTGTGGACCCAGGTGTTAAAGACTCCTCAGTGGACCCGCCGGTTCCATCTGATGAAGTTTTATTGAATATCTCCCACCGATCCACTCTCCTATCCCGGCCAAGCCCTGACCCTCACCACACTCAGTAAAAGTCTATTCAGGTCTATTCAGCAGAAAGCAGCTGTAACTAATGCTGCCTCCCGGCCCCATAGGTGATGGATGTTGGGTGGGAGCGGGCGGAGAAGTACATTGTTTTTCGATCTAATAAATTGATAAAAGCCAGTAGGGAGAGGGGCTAGATGCAGCCAGTCCAGGCTAGCTGCATGTGAAAGTGCTGAGGACAGTATTGTCCCCGACCGGTACACGGTCAGTCCCACCCGACCGCCAGGCATGATTTAGTTTCGGAACACAATACTGCAGAGAGAGTGGCCACTACAGAGGGCACTATATCACACAAACATTCCACACCCATGCACTTAGTACAATACATTAAGTGAGCACCACTCCAATGTTCTCCCTAGCATTACCTAGGTGGGGCAGGCCATTTTCCCTCAGCCTCATTAGTTTGGTGGAGTCTAGAAAATGTACGAGGGAAGGAGAGGTAATGTCACATGAGTCACACAACTAGACCGTATCCCACCCGAATATCCACAAAACCCCAGGCCCATTCCTCAAACTCGCCTCCTCCACACTGCACCAAAAACACTCAGACCTAGTCAGTCAAGAAGACGACTCCACAGAACTGATGCGAGATCTGACACTGAAAAACAGGGAAGAAGTGTGTCAGAGTGAGTGACTCACGTCCCAGGGCAGGGGAGGAAATGGCCCTCTCATCCTCCCTCTCTCCCTCCATCTCCTGCCCCTGATCTGCTCCCATTCGATCAGGAGTCAGGCAGCAAAAGGCATGCAGGGCTATTTATAGGCGAGTGGTGCTTTTCTTATAAAAAAAGGCAGCCAGAGTCTATTTGAGGCTCTCAGAAGTACAGCGGGCTCCCTGGCTGCTGACGTCAGCAGTGCAGCTTTCGCTGCAGAGAGCGAGACTCACCAACAGAGAGAAAGAGACCATCACTAAACGGGGAGAGACCTGCTGAGAGAAAGAGACCATCACTAAACGGGGAGACAGAAACCTGCTGAGATGGAGACCATCACTAACTGGGATGGATGGATGGAGAGATACCTGCTAATGGAGAGGGAAAGGGAGAGAGAGGGAGACTTGTTAACAGAGAGATGGAGAGAAAAAGAAAAGCTCAATAAGAGAGTGAGAGACTAAGAGAGCAAGACATTGAACGGAGACTCACTAACTGAGAAAGAGGGGGAAGGAGGGGGGTTGTGTGAGGTTTGGATTCTGGTAATTGAAAGGGTTTATTTTTGGCAGTGATGTGAATGCAGGTTGTGTGTGCTACACCGCGTGATATAATGGTAGGCTGCGTGGGGGGAACTGGACAGTTAGGATCTCTTCCAGAGAGGTTGGATTAGTGGAGAAATGGCATGCCACACGCCAGGCTGGGTAAACATGTGAGCACAGCCCAAACCACCCCAAAACACACCCACACACAAGACACGCACGATTACAAAATCATGACTCACGTTTACGCTGCACTTAAACGTTTCATCTTAAATCAAACACACTATGCACATTTAGTTAACTGCACACTCCAGTACATGTACTGCACACACAATACACTAAGATGAACCCACTGATAGACAATCAAAACAGGTAAAGAACACTGATGGAGGAGGCTGTGCTGTTGGCTGGGGACATCAAATAACCAATGAACAGAGTTCAAGACCAACGCGTCTCTTCAACCTTGTTGGGGTAGGGCTGGACGAAATGGCAAAAAATGTAAACATATGTATGGCCGATTCACGAGCTCCGACGGTGACATGTTTTGGCTCTGTAATCCAGCACTTTGAATGTGAAATTATGCAATGACTGAGGTTAAATTGCAGATTGTCAGCTTTAATTTGAGGGTATTTCCATCCATTTCATACACACTTTTTGTGCATACTCCCACTACTGCTGGGCAGTATACGTGTTTTGCGATATACCGGTATTGATGAACGGACCGGTTTTGGTTTTTACCTTCTATACCGGTATTTGAATGTTCGGTTTGTTAAATGTGATACGCAGTGTGTAACGTCCATTTTTATAGTTTACTTCGCTACTTGAGTCATCCCTCTCCACACAGACCTAGCTAAGCCCCGTCACTAATGGAGCGCATTTGATGTTCCTCAACCACAAGACACTTGCGTCATGGTCAATGCAGCATATGCAACACTGTAGTTGTCACTTTGCATCTTAATATAAATACTAGCATTCTATAATGACACTATTAGCTTGTGTTTCTTACATCTGCAAACAGCTAGTTTGTCTTTTCTTGGCAAGTTGGGCCTAAATCTTGTTAGCTGCTAATCACTAGCTAGCTAGCTAATACACGTACTGAGTAAGGGCAAGCGTAATTACAGTGCCTTGCGAAAGTATTCGGCCCCCTTGAACTTTGCGACCTTTTGCCACATTTCAGGCTTCAAAACAAAGATATAAAACTGTATTTTTTTGTGAAGAATCAACAACAAGTGGGACACAATCATGAAGTGGAACGACATTTATTGGATATTTCAAACTTTTTTAACAAATCAAAAACTGAAAAATTGGGCGTGCAAAATTATTCAGCCCCTTTACTTTCAGTGCAGCAAACTCTCTCCAGAAGTTCAGTGAGGATCTCTGAATGATCCAATGTTGACCTAAATGACTAATGATGATAAATACAATCCACCTGTGTGTAATCAAGTCTCCGTATAAATGCACCTGCACTGTGATAGTCTCAGAGGTCCGTTAAAAGCGCAGAGAGCATCATGAAGAACAAGGAACACACCAGGCAGGTCCGAGATACTGTTGTGAAGAAGTTTAAAGCCGGATTTGGATACAAAAAGATTTCCCAAGCTTTAAACATCCCAAGGAGCACTGTGCAAGCGATAATATTGAAATGGAAGGAGTATCAGACCACTGCAAATCTACCAAGACCTGGCCGTCCCTCTAAACTTTCAGCTCATACAAGGAGAAGACTGATCAGAGATGCAGCCAAGAGGCCCGTGATCACTCTGGATGAACTGCAGAGATCTACAGCTGAGGTGGGAGACTCTGTCCATAGGACAACAATCAGTCGTATATTGCACAAATCTGGCCTTTATGGAAGAGTGGCAAGAAGAAAGCCATTTCTTAAAGATATCCATAAAAAGTGTTGTTTAAAGTTTGCCACAAGCCACCTGGGAGACACACCAAACATGTGGAAGAAGGTGCTCTGGTCAGATGAAACAAAATTGAACTTTTTGGCAACAATGCAAAACGTTATGTTTGGCGTAAAAGCAACACAGCTGAACACACCATCCCCACTGTCAAACATGGTGGTGGCAGCATCATGGTTTGGGCCTGCTTTTCTTCAGCAGGGACAGGGAAGATGGTTAAAATTGATGGGAAGATGGATGGAGCCAAATACAGGACCATTCTGGAAGAAAACCTGATGGAGTCTGCAAAAGACCTGAGACTGGGACGGAGATTTGTCTTCCAACAAGACAATGATCCAAAACATAAAGCAAAATCTACAATGGAATGGTTCAAAAATAAACATATCCAGGTGTTAGAATGGCCAAGTCAAAGTCCAGACCTGAATCCAATCGAGAATCTGTGGAAAGAACTGAAAACCGCTGTTCACAAATGCTCTCCATCCAAACTCACTGAGCTCGAGCTGTTTTGCAAGGAGGAATGGGAAAAAATTTCAGTCTCTCCATGTGCAAAACTGATAGAGACATACCCCAAGCGACTTACAGCTGTAATCGCAGCAAAAGGTGGCGCTACAAAGTATTAACTTAAGGGGGCTGAATAATTTTGCACTACCAATTTTTCAGTTTTTGATTTGTTAAAAAAGTTTGAAATATCCAATAAATGTCGTTCCACTTCATGATTGTGTCCCACTTGTTGTTGATTCTTCACAAAAAAAATACAGTTTTATATCTTTATGTTTGAAACCTGAAATGTGGCAAAAGGTCGCAGTTCAAGGGGGCCGAATACTTTCGCAAGGCACTGTAGCTATACAGCCTGATAATACCAGTGATTGTGTAGACCTAAATCAACATGTTTTTGCAACAGTGTCTTCTAAATTCAAGTTGTAAACGCAAAGCAAGAATAATGTTAGCTACATGAAGTAGCTAAGAGAAAACATTCAACCTAGCCAATGATTATAGGAAACACATAACACATTAGTTCCTACCCTGTCACAATAACTCCTCCCTGGCATTCTCATTCGTTGTCATGTCAAACACTGTATTAAAAGTGCCCACTATTATATTCTAACTATATATTTATAGTCCCATGATTACAAGTGTTTTGCTCTAAATCACAAGTCAAATTGCAACATTGTTAAAAATAAGGCCCAGATTACTTGGCCATATCATTCAGCCCTACATGGCAGGGTAGAAATGATCTCAAATGCAGAAATGGCTGAAATTGGACTTTTTGGGGGTTGAAGTTGAATTGAACAGTATAAAACAAAATCAGAAAGGAGAAAGACCAATTGAAATCACTTAGAATATATGTGTTGCCACCCTGGGGTCACGCACGACTCAAAGAAAATGTACAACTTTTATTATTAAAAAACTAAATACTGTCAATAAAAAATATACAAAGTGATCTAATATTTTGGGCACATCGCCCAGCCCTAACTCCCTCTTATTTTAGTGGACCTAAAGTACTGTGACAAATGCAATTATATATGTATTAAAGTAATAAAAAGTTAAGTATTTGGTCCTATATTCATAGCATGCAATGACTATCAAGCTTGTGACTACAAATGTTGGATGCATTTGCTGTTTCAGATTATTTTGTGCCCAATAGAAATGAATGCTAAATAATCTAGTGTCATTTGAGTAATTTTATTGGTAATAATATCATCTTTCTAACCACATCTACATTAATGGGAATGTTACCGTGGTTACAGATCATCCTGAATGAATAATGAGTGAGAAAGTTAGACGCACAAGTCATACCGCAATGCCGAACAATAGACAGCATTAAAAGGACATTTCAAAGCATACAGTCAATTCGGAAAGTATTCAGAGCCCTTAACTATTTTCACATTCCAGCCTTATTCTAAAATGGATTAGTTTCCCCAAAAACAGGTTTTTAGTAATTGCACATTTAAAAATAATCACAAGTACTCAGTACTTTGAAGCACATTTGATAGCAATTACAGCCTCGAGTCATCTTGGGTATGACGCTACAAGCTTGGCACATTTGAATTTGGGGAATTTCTCCCATTCTTCTCTGCAGATCCTTTCAAGCTCTGTCAGGCTGGATGGGAAGCGTAGCTGCACAGCTATTTTCAGGTCTCTGCAGAGATGTTTCATTGGGTTCAAGTCCGGGCTCTGGCTGGGCCACAAGGACATTCAGAGACTTGTCCCAAAGCCTCTCTTATCTTGGCTGTGTGCTTAGGGTTGCTGTCCTGTTGGAAGGTGAACCAGTCAGGTCCTGAGCAAGTTTTCATCAAGGATCTCTGTAGTTTGCTCAATTCATATTTCCCTTGATCCTGACTAGTCCCCCAGACAATGCAGCATGATGCTGCCACCACGTTTCACTGTAAGGATGGTGTCAGTTTTCCTCCAGAAGTAAAGTTTGGCATTCAGGCCAAAGAGTAGAGTCTTGGTTTCATCAGACCAGATAATCTGGTTTCTCAGGGTCTGAGTGTCTTTAGGTTCCTTTTGCCAAACTCCAAGCAGGCTTTCATGTGCCTTGTACTGAGGAGTGGCATCCGTCTGGCCACTACCATAAAGGCCTGATTGGTGGAGTGCTGCAGAGATGGGAGAATCTTCCAGAGGGACAACCATCTCCAAACAGGAACTCTGGATCTATGTCAGAGTGACCATCGGGTTCTTGGTCCCCTCCCTGACCAAGGCCCTTCTCCCCGATCAGTTTTCCAAGAGTTAGCCGCCCGGCCAGAGGCTTGGTGGTTCTAAACTTCTTCCATTTAAGAATGGAGGCCACTGTGTTCTTGGGGACCTTCAAATGGTGCAGATCTTTTTTGCCTCCCTTTCCCAGCTCTGTGCCTCAACACAATCCTGTCTCGGAGCTCTACGAACAATTCCTTCAACCTCATGGTTTGTTTATTTTTTCTGTGGGACCTTAAAATAGACAGGTGTGTAGCTTTTCAAATCATGTCCAATCAAGGGAATTTACCACAGGTGGACTCCAATAAAGTTGTAGAAGCGTCAAGGATGATTCATGGAAACAGGATGCACCTGAGCTCAATTTTCAGTGTCATAGCAAAGGGTCTGAATACTTACGCAAATAAGGTATATCTGTTTTATACATTTGCAAAAAATTCTAAAGACCTATTTTCGCTTTGCCAATATGGGGTATTGTGTGTAGAATTTTATTTAATCAATTTTGGAATAAGGCTGTAACGTAACAAAATGGAAGAAAAGGGAAGGGGTCTGAATAATTTACGAATGCACTGTATGTGCATTAATAAGCTATGAACATGTCACAAATGTCAGATTTCCTCACTACATGCAAATACGAGCATTTATGCATCTCACCGGTAGAAACGGGCAGCTACATTGCCATGCCTATCAGCAAACCACAAATGCATAGCGATTTCAGCACATGAAGCACCCTGTGGAGGTGAAAAATATTAAAAAGTCTAGCCAGTAGTTTCAGCCAGAGGATTTAGAAACGGAACTGAAGTCTCAACTGATAGGGTTGCCATGTCGTTGAACGTTAAAAAGGGATGCTATCAAGAAATGTTCCCCTTCACTTCAAAGAGGAAGAAAAGTCAAGCCGAGATAACGTTGCTAAAGTTACCTAGCAAGCAAACTACATTTGTTTATCCTAAACCAAAATCTAGCTGGTTTTCAGAATATGCTTGCTAGAAATTCCAAAGCACATCAAACATATAAATGGAACATGTAAAGTGTTGGTCCCATGTTTCATGAGCTGAAATAAAAAAAAATCCCCGAAATGTTTCACAAAAAAATAAAATACATTTGCTTACATCCCAGTTAGTGAGCATTTCTCCTTTGCCAAGATAAATCAATCCACCTGACAGGTGTAGCATATCAAGAAGCTGATTAAACAACAGGGACACAGGTGCCCCTTGTGCTGGGGACAGTAAATGGCTGCTCTAAAATGTGCTGTTTTGTCACAACACAATGCCACAGATGTCGCAAGTTGAGGGAGGGTGCAATTGGCATGCTGACTGTAAAGTCCCCCAGAGCTGTTGCCAGAAATGTAATATTATTTTCTCTACCATAAGCCGCCCCAAGCATTATTTTAGAGAATTTGTCAGTACGTCCAATTCGCCTCAAATGCAGAACAGGTGAATGGCGTTGTGTGGACGAGCGGTTTGCGGAAGTCAACGTTGTGAACGTCAACGTTGTGAACAGCAAATATATTTTTATTTCTTTATGGCACATGAGAGACACCTGTCTGATTTGCGGCCATCTCAGTGAACTAATCCATTGCAGACGATGAGAGTGATCCATTGCGGAGGCCACAGTCCAAGAAGGGGAGGGTGGCCAAAATGAACGTCTCTCTCCAGAATGTGCTCTCCGGCCAATTTGGGCACATTCATTGTGTGAATTGTTTGCCTTGATTGTTGGTGTCTATCAATTCCCCATTACATACATCACCAGCAGTACCCTACATGTACCTTTAATTCCTAATCTACAATGTTTGGTTATGGTCATTTCTGTAAATGCATTCAATATATTATTATTCCAGTCATTAACCATTGTCAAAGTAGACACGTAGTTTGCAGTGCGCACAACCTATGCTACACTTGTGATAAACAAGTTAGTTTATTTCATTCCATTTATGGAGCTGTCAATTTAGGTCATTGTCTTTTGTTTGGAGCGCTACAGTCATTGTGGAGTAAGGATGCGCACCTGATTACAGATCGAAGTAGGCCTATAAGCTACCTGGCCTGTGTGCAAATGTGGGCATATAAAAATGTGCCCATTTGAGAATATGATAGTATTTCAGATTGGCTTAACGCACCACCATAATGTCGTGGAGCTTCTCAAAGTAATATTTTCTTCCCCTCAAACAAAGTATATTTTTACATCCATTGAGGAAAGTAGTTTAATGTATTTTTAAAATCTTTCCAGCTCGCTCCCTTTTGATAACCACGCCGTGTGAATGGGAAAAATGTCATGCCCTGATCCAGTGGAAACATAAAATAAGTCTGGCTGATGAGCTCTTAACCCTTGGACAAATAGCCTACAGCGTGTCTGGCTCACTCACTGGCACCGGGAAACTGAGGGGCCCAGAATATTTTATACGTTTGAAGTTAATTTGCAGACAAGCCATGCGTAACCAATGTGATTTATAGGATATTTATTTTTCAGGGTATGTTCTACCTGCAGGCTGCAATGTTTTATTTGTTGGCTTTATGTAGGCTATTTTTACATAAATTAAATGAAACTGTTACACAAAATGTCCATATGAAAACCATAACTGGCACGAAATAGTCAGATAAATTGGCATTCCACATGAAAGGTTGCAGACTCCTCGTGTAGCCAATTGCCGACAACTTCAGGAGAGTAACCGCAGAATCTGGTAAAGCCAGCAGGAGGATGGTCGGGGCAGGTTCTCCTCTTCTGGTCATCTTGATCTTTGGCTCCCTCTTGAGTCAAAGGGCTTATTTAAATCAAACAGCATCAACAAAGCATATCGCTGATTTTATTAAAATACATGGGTGCGTCTATTGAAAAAGTCACGTTTAAAATTTCTACCAATCAATTGGTCGACAGAACAGACCACTTTCGGTCAACCAAGATTTATTTTAGTCGGGGACAGCCTTAACTTAAATCTTTGAAATTGTTGCCGGTTGTGTTATATTATTGTTCATTATAATTAGGCAGCTGCTGTCTGATGATGTGATTTGTAACTTCCCAAGCTAATGTTTTCATTAGGTTACGTTTAGCTAACCATTAGGCTAGCTAGCTACCGCAGATGCCAACGTGACTGTTCTATTTAGAGTAATCAATAAGTGCAGAGGCCGAACATCAAGCTCAGCACCAGGAACTAGCGTAAGTCACCTAAAATCTATTAAATCTTTCCATGACGAGCAAATAAATATACTGGAGCTAGGCATGCACACGGTCCGCGGCAGGTAGCCTACCGGTTAAGAGCTTTGGGCCGAAAGGTTGTTGGTTCGAATCCCGGAGCCGGCACGGTGGAAAAATCTGTCAATCTGCCCTTGAGCAAAGCAGTTAACCCTCAACAACTCCTCCTCCCTGGGCATCGATTAAGGCAGCAACCTGCACCTCTCTTATTCAGAAAGGTTGGGTTAAATGCAGAAGACACATTTCGGTTGTGTAACTGACTAGTTATCCCTTTTCACTGTCTTGTCATCATGGTTGGTGTGTTTATAAGTAGGCTACACCTACTGTAGTTATTAGGATGCAAGTTGATTGTTAATGCAGTGACCGACTGAAGGTTAACCTGTGAAGGTTAGTATGCATGAGGGCGGTGGGTGGACAAAGTTGTTGTTTGAGTGTGTATTGATGGGGGCAAAGTGTAAAATGTTGGCTAAAGCACTGACTACGTGTCCTACAGACTAACCATGCTGCTGCTGCTGACCTTGACATATGCTTCAGTAGTACAGAGCCTGTAAACCCATTGAATGAAAGGTTTCAGCCCGGAAAAAGCTCAAGCTCAACATTGGACTTTGAAACAAGCCAGGAGAGCCAAAAGTATTTATGAAAACAGACTACCCGGTTGAGAAAACAAAAATCACCAATAACACTAAACTGTCCACAAGACTGCTCAAGGCTGCTCAAACTTCTACAATATTTGCTAAAAGCCCCATTGACTCAGAGTGTAACATAACACCATTCCACATTACCCTTTTTAATTCTTTGTATGGTTACACATCTTCATGACCAGTCAACATGTCATTCCATGAAATCCTCTCCAAGAGGTTAAAGCACTGTGTGGTGAAGAAAGTGGACAAGAGGCTTGTCCAGCTGGCTGTGGAGTTCAGAAAAGGCCAGACAGTGGTCTACAAGGAGCCAGAGCCACAGTTCCCCAAACCCAACATCACCAAAGCCTGCTAAACCAGCGGCCATTCCCCAACACAAGAAGTTCACCAGATGAAGAACATTCTGGAACATTCAACCAACAACATCCATATTCAGTTAGACTGATGTTGTAGTATAATATATAATGCCAAGTATGCTCAACTGCATTGTGGTCCAGATATTGCTAGCTGTCGTACATAAAACAAATGATGCAGGGAGTTGGTGTATCATTTAAACTAATTGGTTGGCAAGTAAACATGTTTCAATAAAACAGTAGATTAGTCTGTCAATATAGCAAATAAATAGACATGGCTTGTATTCAAGACAACGTTTAATTGCTCTGAAGACCGAGGTGAATTTACACAGCAGTACGGAGGAACAGTTATGGCAATGTATGATGGGTATGATGCAGTGAAGTGTTCGGAGTCACTGATGCAAGGGGAGATATGTGAAAGGTCCCGTAACTCTTGAGATTCAACCTCTTCGTATCCAAGCAATTTTGTCTGAGAGAAAAAGGCAAACGACATTACACATTCATTGGCAATCATTGTGTACGGTCTGTATTCCTACTGTAGCAACATGGTGTAGAATATGAGACATCGCAGACACACGTTAGCTAGCTACAACACAGGCATAGTTGCTCCAAGACTAATATGAGTCATCAAAACATTTAGCCAGATTTGCTCATAATGAGAGGCACTGAGGCTAGCTAAGCTAGTTAGAGAGCTATAACGTTACACTAAAGTAGTACATTTTAGGTATAACAAACACATTTGTTTTTGCTTTCATTTGTTTGAGAATACGTGTTGGGTTTTTTCATCACCTTGCCCTGTTATGTCCGAAACCATCACCATATTGTACTGTGCTGAACAACACTGCCTCGGTTAAAAGAAAGGGTATAGTGCTAGCTAGCTACCGACAGCAAAACAACTTACTTGTTTGTCATTTACCCTCCTGAGTCCTGGTCCAGCTTGTCTCGAAATCATTTCTCTCACAGTCTCAACACGTCTTCAGTGTATTCCGGCTCAAATACATAGGTCTAAACGTAAAAGAACATCCAACAATGGTTTCGCCGTCCAGCTCTTCTTGGAAAGCGGAAGCAGCCATTGTAGCTAATTATTTAGCAGTCTCAGATAGACAGTGCACGGTTAACATAGCTCCAGTGAACCTGTAAACTAGTACCGCCTTCAAGGGAGAGACGAAGAAAGAAATGATGGCTCCTGTCTGGCTGTAGTCTTACAAAGCCAGGGAAAATGAGTCAGCCTAGAGATCCTGCAACGTCCCGGAAGATAGGAACATCGTTGAGACAAGTCCAACGGCTCTATTGAACTAACACAACCATATTTAATCATGTGATCGGCGAAACACAAAAGGCCACAATAATAGCTACAAACGTCTCCGTTAATTTTTAAATCACAACAGGGTTAATCAACCAATGACGTCATTGGTTGAGGTCTCTCGGCACTAAAAAAAAACAAAAAAACACAGCTATAGTCTATAATTTCTGAAACACCTCATCACTCAAAATTAAGCAGAGAGACCGGAAAAACACCCAAATAGAGTCTAGTGGTGAAGTTTCCCTTTAATTTACAAGAATCGATATTCATTGATGGTACCATTTTTTGTTGGTACTTTTACCCCTTTTTCGTGATATCCAATTGGGACAAGACTAACTACCATCACTGCAACTCCCGTACGGACTCGAGAGACAAAGGTCGAGAGCCATACGTCCCCCAAAACACGACCCTGCCAAGCCGCACTGCTTCTTGACACACTGATCGCTTAACCCGGAAGCCAACCGCACCAAATGTGTCAGAGGAAACAGCGTACAACCGGCCCACCACAAGGAGTCGCCAGAGCGTGATGGGACAAGGACATCCCGACCAGCCAAACCCTCCCCTAAACCGGACGACACTGGGCCAATTGTCTCGCTCAACGGCCACGGCCGGTTGTGAGAGAAAGCGGGGCTGTAGGGACACCGCAAGCACTGAAGCAGTGCCTTAAACTGCTGTGCCACTCAGGAGCCATAACTTGAGAAGTTGAGAAACATTGTTAGAAAGGTTAACTTTACAATTCTAGTAAAAATCCTGTCAATGTGTTTCGGTGTCCCTATTACCAATTCTGTTGGACAAAATGCAAATAGCGAGTTGAAACCACTTGTCAGAAAGGAAGAAGTGATCTATCATCGTTGTTGTGTACGTGGCAGGGGAGGGGCTTGGTGTGTGTGTGTGTGTATAAACAGAGAGGCGGCGAAGCGAGAGGTTTCACTCTTATGACAAAGCCTTTCTATGGACTTATTTTGTACCTAAGCTTGTCGCTTGCTTTCCCGCCTTTGGTACAAGGACTCCCAATGTTAGGGGGGAGAAATTAGCACTTCGTCATTATATACTGATCTCTAGTTTAAATGGGAAGGTAAACAAGGCACTGAAGAAAATATATTTTTTTAAAACATGAGAACAAGCAAACAAACACTCATAAAAGTGGGGGAAAAGAATCATTGATTCTTTCAATACAGGCATTTGAAATAGTGCAAAAACATAACATTGAAATAAAATCGGTATTGCCCAGCCCTACTATGAGGTTTCTGGACTAGTTCTCTGAAACGAGCATGATGACTACTGGTAGGCTACAGCCACTCCATGATCTTATCCTCTCAGAATGTTATCCATCCAGCTATCCATCTCCCAGAAGAATCTCCCTGGCGCTCAATACACTGAGCCAGATTACACAGGGGACAGGCTGTTTAGACCTTTAGTTTAGGTTACAGTTGTTATAGAGAGAGGTGGTTAGTTTCCATCTCCTTGGGTTAGAGGGAGAGCGACGAGGGAGACAAAGAGAAATTGTAGATTTTTTTAAATCGTCGCTGGGCAGATCTTTTGGCCTTATAGAAGAGATGTGGAAGAGAGGTAGAGAAAGGGACCTAACGCAGCTGGTGAAAAAGGTGAAAAACTTCTGAGCTGCGTTTTTCTGTCTGTAAAGGTTCCCTTCTGACAAAATCGGAAGTTGCTCAGGCTCTTTCCATTTCCCCTGAAAACCGGATGCATCCGTTTGATGCCCCACACAGGGTGGGAATGGTGTGGTTCAGCTGTGAGCACTGACCCGACGGATAAACATGTGCTTTGACTCTGGCTCAGCCCTCACTCTCTCAGCCCACTCACACTTTCCACTGAGCAGTGGAGGAGAGGCTTACCCACACACACACCCAGTTTCACAACTGCCATAAATAGGTTAAACTCGCAAAACACATACAGAGGATGACATGCAAATACACACAGGCCTGACCAAAGGAAGTCAAATTGACTGTTTCACACGTGCTATAAACACACATTCACTGACAAATACATAGCTCGGCTAAAAAAAAAAAATTAAACACACATTTTAAAATAAGGCTGTAACGTAACAAAATGTGGAAAAAGTCAAGGGGTCTGAATACTTTCTGAATGCACTGTGTGTGTGTGTGTGTGTGTGTGTGTGTGTGTGTGTGTGTGTTACATATACACACACACACACACACAGTTGAAGTCGGAAGTTTACATACACTTAGGTTGGAGTCACTGAAACTCATTTTTCAACCACTTCATAGATGTCTTGTAAACAAACTATAGTTTTGGCAATTTGGTTAGGAAATCTACTTTGTGCATGACAAGTCACTTTCCAACAATTGTTTACAGACAGATTTCAATTATAATTCACTGTATCACAATTCCAGTGGGTCAAAAGATTACATACACTTGACTGTGCCTTTAAACAGCTAGGAAAATTCCGGAAAATGATGTCATGGTTTTAGAAGCTTCTGATAGGCTAATTAAAATCATTGGAGGTGTACCTGTAGATGTATTTCAAGGCCTACCTTCAAACTCAGTGCCTTTGCTTGACATCATGGGAAAATCAGAAGATATCAGCCAAGAACTCAGAAAAAAAATGGTAGACCTTCACACGTCTGGTTCATCCTTGAGAGCAATTTCCAAACACCTGAAGGTACCACGTTCATCTGTACAAACAATAGTACGCAAGTATAAACACCATGGGACCACGCAGCCGTCATACCGCTCAGGAAGGAGAAGCGTTCTGTCTCCTAGAGATGAATGTACTTGGTGCGAAAAGTGCAAATCAATCCCAGAAAAACAGCAAAAGGACCTCGTGAAGATGCTGGAGGAAACAGGTACACAAGTATCTATATCCACAGTAAAACAAGTCCTATATCAACATAACCTGAAAGGCCGCTCAGCAAGGAAGAAGCCACTGCTCCAAAACCACCATAAAAAAGCCAGACTACGGTTTACAACTGCACATGGAGACAAAGATCGTACTTTTTGGAGAAATGTCCTCTGGCCAAAATAGAAAAGTTTGGCCATAATGAACATCGTTATGTTTGGAGGAAAAGGGGGGAGGCTTGCAAGCCAAAGAACACCATCCCAACCGTGAAGCACTGGGGTGGCAGAATCATGTTGTGGGGGTGCTTTGCTGCAGGAGGGGCTAGTGCACTTCACAAAATAGATGGCATCATGAGGAAGAAAAACAATGTGGATATATTGAAGTAACCTCTCAAGATATCAGTCAGAAAGTTAAAGCTTGGTCGCAAATGGGTCTTGTCCAAATGGACAATGACCACAAGCAAAGTTGTGGAAAAGTGGCTTAAGGACAACAAAGTTAAAGTACTGGAGTGGCCATTACAAAGCCCTAAACTCAATCCTATAGAACATTTGTGGGCAGAACTGAAAAAGTGCGTGTGCGAGCAAGGAGGCCTTCAAACCTGACTCAGTTACACCAGCTCTGTCAGGAGGAATGGGCCAACATTGTGGGAAGCTGGGCCAACTTATTGTGGGAAGCTTGTGGAAGGCTACCTGAAACATTTTACCCAAGTTAAACAATTTCAAGGCAACGCTACCAAATACTAATTGAGTGTATGTAACCTTCTGACCAACTGGGAATGTGATGAAAGAAATACAAGCTGAAATAAATCACTACTATTATTCTGACATTTCACATTCTTAAAATAAAGTGGTGATCCTAACTGACCTAAGAGGGAATTTTTACTAGGATTAAATGTCAAGAACTGTGAAAAACAGTTTAAATGTACTTGGTTATGGTGTATGTAAACTTCCGACTTCAACTGTGTGTGAAATACTTTTTGGTATAAAAATATTAAATACATATCAGGGCTGCGTTTGGCTAACATACTAGGGCTTGGAATTGCCAGGGACCTCACAATACGATACAGCACCATACTTCGGTGCCGATATGCTATGCATGATGATGCTCACAATTCTATATGTATTGCGATTCAATACTGTCATTTGATTGAGATTTGAGACGTTCCAAACATATTACTTACTATATGCCTGCTGCAGAGAGAGGAAAGAGCATGAGAAATGTCATTTTAAAATCAGTCAGGGAAATAAAAGTGCTGAAAACATGTTGGCTCACTATTACAAAAGATGGAGAACAAGCTATAGCAGCATTTCCCAAACTAGGGGACAGATACTGAGAAAAAAAAAAAAGAGTTGGTTCACAGAACCAGGGTTGCCAGTAACCTCTGCTAGCCGCTAGATGTGGTTGCAATAAACTAAGTGGTTTCTGTTTTCTTCCTACAAATATTGCACCATCTTTTGAACGGTCTAAGCTACATACTATGACCCCATCACTGAAAGATTAGACTCCCAGGAACACGTCTTCTGTTTCTCTTTACAAAACCCAACAAGCCATTTTAACATTAACGCATATTCAACATACAAACGAGTCACAGACGCATAAACACAACTCACCTGCACCAAAAAGATGATGAGGAAGTAGAAATTGGCGATTCTTCTGAACTGCTCAAACAGATTCTTTGGCAGAAAGTTCCACACCGTGTACTGGAAAGACAAAGAGAGAGAGAGAAGGGACCAATGAAATCACATGAGAATGAGAAAAACAATCTAAGCCTACCCACTGGATCCTGGGTCTCTGTAAACCACTATTTTACAGTTCTCTGACATCCCTGTTTTTCAACGTCTTTACAGTAGAGGACTAGTAGGACATATTAAATTATTTCCATCCTCTGTGCGTGTGTTTTCCCAGTGAGTTGGTGCTGCCCTCTGAACCACCTGAGACCCAGGGAGCCAGTCTTCCCCCTCAGTCCCTGGGGGGCCTGCAAATATTCCAATGATTCGGATTAGCGACGTCTCTCCTTAAATTTGCCCAGCCCTGAAAGGAGAGCCGATTACCTTAAGTTGGCGGCAGATCCTACTTTTTTCGCTCTTTCTTTTAAGTGGGCATGACTGCGGATACTCCACACAGTAGCTGAACGAGACACTCTTATGTTGCCAAATCCCCGCGAGACAGCCCAACAACGCCCCGGTGGCAACTTAAACCACACAACAGGCTAATACAAGTGGAGGAAAACACAGTGACACACACCACTGTTGAGAGGGGAATGTAGAGGAACGTATTTGCATGGAGACAGAGAGTGCTGAAATGCAAACGGTAGCAGAAAGGGACCATTTCATTTTGCCAGAGAGAAGAGAGTAGTAATAAGAGGAGGAGCCTGAGGGGGGAGGGCAGGAGAGAGTGAGGAGAGAATGAGGAAGGGGAATGAGGGATGAGAGAGTGAGGGAAGATAGTTCAGGGAGAGGGGAGAGAAGGAACTGCGAGGGAGTTGTAAGGAACAGGATAATGGGAAGCAGGTGCATGGTAGAAGTGTAAACACCACAGCCAGAGAAATTAACGACTGTTTACACGGTCACACTGGAGGACGAGAGACATTGATTGGCCCATTCCCAGTGGGACCCTCTGCACCACTATAAAATCCCCTTCCTCGCTCTTCCCCTGCATCCTCATATACATGAATCTAAACCCCCAGCCAGCCCTCCTCCTCAGACCCACACCCTTAGCCCTGACAGGAGGAGAGATTTAGGCGGGCTCAGACAACCAGAGGGGCAGCTTGAATCGCCACCCCTGCCTGCTGGTACATCAATAGTAGCAGTGTATTTCACCACCACAGACGGAGCTCTCCTGACAGACAAATAATGGCCTTCCATTGGGAAGGAAGACAAGCATGCGGTGAGGCAGTGGGAGGAAGACGAGCATGCGGGGAGGCAGTGGGAGGAAGACGAGCATGCGGGAGGCAGTGGGAGGAAGACGAGCATGCGGGGAGGCAGTGGGAGGAAGACGAGCATGCGGGGAGGCAGTGGAAGGAAGACGAGCATGCGGGGAGGCAGTGGGAGGAAGACGAGCATGCGGGGAGGCAGTGGAAGGAAGACGAGCATGCGGGGAGGCAGTGGGAGGAGGGAAAAAGAGAACGTACTAGAGAAGAAGACAATTAGAATTAAAGAGGTGGAGGGAGAGAGGGTCGTCCACCAAGATGAAACATCACTGCGTAAGCGAACACTGAGTTGAGAGCGCAGAGTGGTCGAGCGAGCAGAGGGGAGGAGCATGAAAATATACAAGCATGGTACGAAACATCCACTCGTTTTACGGTGTTGTGCAGACCACAGGTCGACGGTGTAAAACATGGCAGTATATCTTACCTTGGAAGAGACAATCCGGTTGTCACAGAACTTGGGGGGGATTAAAGCTTCGGTGGCGGGACAGGGCCGGTGGCCTACGTAGATGGTCCTGCTGTCTACTTTCCTCTCGTCCCTACCAAACTGTAGAGAGAGATGAACAGACAGAACTAGAAGAAATTCAGAGACATGTATACAAGGTGTAAATATATGGCTTTAGCTGACATTTAGACAACACCGGAACACCTCAGGAGACTAGAAGTGTAAACAGTGGCCTAATGCTGTAAACCAGCAGACTAAACCCTGGGGGGATATTATACGATTCAACTCCACGTTTTACGATGGAGTTGAGCGGCGACTAGCGTGGGAGGACTGGAGCTCCGACGTCACATAAAATTAAGACATTGTTCTGTATAACTTTGGGATACTCTTTGGTTGCTAAAATCTTTTTCTTTTTTTAAATACCTATGCGATGGCACTGCAGTCCGCCCATACTAGACGCAGAGTTTAGTCGGCTAGGGGGGAAATGTTATTCAAGTCCACTGCAAAGATGGCTTGTGCATAACTCCCACGGTCAGTAAATGAAGATGTAGTCCACATTAACGCATGGGGAGCGAAACAAATCAACGATACCGTTCACCTCTACCACAGTGCAAAATCAGTGAAACAACGATACCGTTCACCTCTACCACAGTGCAAAATCAGGGAAACAACGATACCGTTTACCTCTACCACAGTGCAAAATCAGTGAAACAACGATACCGTTCACCTCTACCACAGTGCAAAATCAGGGAAACAACGATACCGTTCACCTCTACCACAGTGCAAAATCAGGGAAACAACGATACCGTTCACCTCTACCACAGTGCAAAATCAGTGAAACAACGATACCGTTCACCTCTACCACAGTGCAAAATCAGTGAAACAACGATACCGTTCACCTCTACCACAGTGCAAAAAATCAGTAAAACAACGATACCATTCACCTCTACCACAGTGCAAAATCAGGGAAACAACGATACTGCTCACCTCTACCACAGTGCAAAATCAGTGAAACAACGATACCGTTCACCTCTACCACAGTGCAAAATCAGTGAAACAACGATCCCGTTCACCTCTACCACAGTGCAAAATCAGTGAAACAACGATACCGTTTACCTCTACCACAGTGCAAAATCAGTGAAACAACGATACCGTTCACCTCTACCACAGTGCAAAATCAGTGAAACAACGATACCGTTCACCTCTACCACAGTGCAAAATCAGTGAAACAACGATACCGTTCACCTCTACCACAGTGCAAAATCAGTGAAACAACAATACCGTTCACCTCTACCACAGTGCAAAATCAGTGAAACAATGATACCATTCACCTCTACCACAGTGCAAAATCAGTGAAACAACGATACTGCTCTCACCTCTACCACAGTGCAAAATCAGTGAAACAACGATACTGCTCTCACCTCTACCACAGTGCAAAATCAGTGAATCAACGATACCGTTCACCTCTACCACAGTGCAAAATCAGTAAAACAACGATACCGTTCACCTCTACCGCAGTGCAAAATCAGGGAAACAACGATACTGTTCACCTCTACCACAGTGCAAAATCAGTGAAACAACGATACCGTTCACCTCTACCACAGTGCAAAATCAGTGAAACAACGATACCGTTCACCTCTACCACAGTGCAAAATCAGTGAAACAACGATACCGTTCACCTCTACCACAGTGCAAAAATCAGTGAAACAACGATACCGTTCACCTCTACCACAGTGCAAAATCAGGGAAACAACGATACCGTTCACCTCTACCACAGTGCAAAAATCAGTGAAACAACGATACTGCTCACCTCTACCACAGTGCAAAATCAGGGAAACAACGATACCGTTCACCTCTACCACAGTGCAAAATCAGTGAAACAACGATACTGCTCACCTCTACCACAGTGCAAAATCAGTGAAACAACGATACCGTTCACCTCTACCACAGTGCAAAATCAGTGAAACAACGATACCGTTCACCTCTACCACAGTGCAAAATCAGTGAAACAACAATACCGTTCACCTCTACCACAGTGCAAAAATCAGTGAAACAACGATACTGCTCACCTCTACCACAGTGCAAAATCAGTGAAACAACGATACCGTTCACCTCTACCACAGTGCAAAATCAGTGAAACAACGATACCGTTCACCTCTACCACAGTGCAAAATCAGGGAAACAACGATACCATTCACCTCTACCACAGTGCAAAATCAGTGAAACAACGATACCGTTCACCTCTACCACAGTGCAAAATCAGTGAAACAACGATACTGTTCACCTCTACCACAGTGCAAAATCAGTGAAACAACAATACTGCTCTCACCTCTACCACAGTGCAAAATCAGTGAAACAACGATACCGTTCACCTCTACCACAGTGCAAAATCAGTGAAACAACGATACCGTTCACCTCTACCACAGTGCAAAATCAGTGAAACAACGATACCGTTCACCTCTACCACAGTGCAAAATCAGTAAAACAACGATACCGTTCACCTCTACCACAGTGCAAAATCAGTGAAACAACGATACCGTTCACCTCTACCACAGTGCAAAATCAGTGAAACAACGATACCGTTCACCTCTACCACAGTGCATAATCAGTGAAACAACGATACCGTTCACCTCTACCACAGTGCAAAATCAGTGAAACAACGATACCGTTTACCTCTACCACAGTGCATAATCAGTAAAACAACGATACCGTTCACCTCTACCACAGTGCAAAATCAGTAAAACAACGATACCGTTCACCTCTACCACAGTGCAAAATCAGTAAAACAACGATACCGTTCACCTCTACCACAGTGCAAAATCAGTGAAACAACGATACCGTTCACCTCTACCACAGTGCATAATCAGTGAAACAACGATACCGTTTACCTCTACCACAGTGCAAAATCAGTGAAACAACGATACCATTCACCTCTACCACAGTGCAAAATCAGTGAAACAACGATACCGTTCACCTCTACCACAGTGCATAATCAGTGAAACAACGATACCGTTTACCTCTACCACAGTGCAAAATCAGTGAAACAACGATACCGTTTACCTCTACCACAGTGCAAATCGGGTCGTGGAAAACCATTTTCCTTTCTTTAACTTCGAAGTCCTAAGTCTTTCAAGTCCATAATATCAATTCAAATCAAGGCCATGAACCATAATATAATACCATCCAGTCGGAGGTGCAGAAAATAATTACAAAAGCTCTTTGCAAACTTCAAAAGCAACGGCGCACCAAAAAAAGCTGTTGAACGCAAGCTAAGGTTTCACAGGGACAAAGGAAAGTATTACATGGGTCAACGGACCAAAATGGAGGGTGGACCAGTTCTGTAATGAGTTTCATTTCTTCCCTCCAAGGTGGACAGTCGATGATTAGTCAGTTATAAAGCGCTGCCTCTGGGGAGAAGAGGCTGCTAACACCAGATTTATGGGCTCAGTTATCGCTTGTTCAGATGTAGACTGAGGAGGCGGCGGAGGCAGCAGCGCAGGCAAGGCCAAGTCACTTCAATGCACTGTGCTCTGCTGACCAAGGCCCTATGAACTCTCACATGACCAGAGAGAAGACAGAGCAAGGATGGGAGACCTTGGTAGACAGGGTCAGCAGGCAGAACCAGACTCCCGGTTTCCCCCAGCACAAGGTCACCTGTACTCAAAGAACAATTCTTTCAACTTCCTTAAAATGACAATCTGGGTGAAACACAGGGTAAGACCTTGAGTGTAAGGATGACTTTCTCCCCCACAGCTGAGGCCCATCTATAGGTTCAGGAAGAACACTGTTAGACTGAGACAATATCTTTCCTGTATCCTGACAAGTGGGAGTATCAAATGTATCAAGGCCATTTTCTCCCTCTCTCCAGTGGTCTTGGGCACCACCACCTCCTCAAGAGAACAGACGAGACAGGGAGTGAAGACGCACTAATACACCCCCCCCCCCCATCCCTTAACTGGAAAGGACACCCATGATTTCAGAACTACTCTCTCTTATGCACCTTCACTCAACACCAGCCCCCCCAAGCCACAGAGCCTATATGAGGTGCTTCTGCCTGGTTAAAAGCACAAGCTCCACAGCCATTACGGAGGAAGTGAATTATTAAGGTTCTCCAGCTAAACGATCTGTAGACCTAATGCACTGGGGCCATGTGTGACGTTGACAGCCGTCGGTCAGACGCCACCAACAGACAGCTGATCTGATCATGGACCAAACGCCACAGTGCCTGTGAAGTGTGAACAAAAGCCAGCTAGACACTGAGGTGTCCACCGACTGTACTGGGGACAGCTTAGATCAAAGCACAGACTTGAGTCTAGGGCGCCTCATTAGCAATGCATATGAGGAACAACATGCTTCTCGTTAAAGGCGGAGTGAGATTTCAAAAGGAAAATGTCTCCCTGTGCAGAAATTGAGATGCAGACAGTCCTGTTGTCTCCCAGTCTGGAAAGAGCCAAGTGATTGCATAATGCTCCGTCAGGCATGAGCGAGAGGAAGCGTTGTTCACACCTCAGTGTAGCTGTCAAACCTGTAATGCACTGCCCACTAGGCACAGCATAGCGCTCCTCCAACAGGACAGACCGGATGGACCGGCGTGGCAGGGAGATGAGGGGAGAGAGTGAGGGCGGCGTGCCAGGGCGATGAGGGGAGAGAGTGAGGAAGCACAACCAGTTCCAAGGACAAAAACACACAGGTTTTTCTATTTCAAAACAGAAAATAGGTCTCGTAACCCTATGTAGCCCACACTACGGAGTGGGACCGCCAAAAGAAGTGCATCTTATTCTCAACCGTTCTCCCTCCGAGGGACCCTCCACTCGGATCATTTTCTCCCCAGGTACTCAGTGAAGTACACTTCAAAAATGCCTGCTTCCGTCGTAATAAGACCATTAGAGATTGAGAAAGCTGTGAACAAGACAATACATAATGCATCCCTAATGACAGAACGTTGGGTAAAAGCAGGCAGCACAGAAACTAAGTGATCACACACACACACACACAACTACCCTCCCTGGACAATGCAAATTTCACACTGCAAATAAAGGAACAATTTACAAAAATGAGCCTTGAAGCAGAGAATACAAATATTCTCAGTGCCTTTGGCTTCGACTGTAGACCCGTTTCCCCATTCAGCCAGAGACCACTGTGGGTTAGTTATTACCCATTGCTACCCTACTTTTCATCTGAGACAGTCTCTCTCTATGGGAGTCATTAACCGCGAGAGCGACGACATTGCAATGCTGCCTCAAGGTTAGAGCCACAGTAAGCAAACACTGACTGGGGATTTTAAACAAATGAAGTTATTGAACAACCAGCCACAAACTAGATTTCCTGGAAGATGACATTTGGGTCCATTTTCAACAGAAACACAAGACACTTCAGAGGATACAAATCATGCCTTAAATTAAACTGCATATTAAAAAGAGGAAGAGGTCCAATGAAAACTCCCTGGGGTCCAATAGATAAGAACAGATGTGTTGAATGGTCATCGATTTAGGAGGGAATGTCAGTGTAAAATAATGAGGGTCAGACCATAGGGCCAAATTCATTTTTACACCGTTACGTGATCGCAATAATCATCTCCAAAAACAGTGCGGCCGAGGCCAAGCTATATAAGGAAAGGCTAATGTAAGGGGAAAGTCAAATTGATGGAATTATCTTTGCCTCTTAGTCTAAGGACAAACTAGGCAGCTCAAAGCCAATAATGGAAGGCCGCAAAAGCAAAATTATAGAGGAAGTGCCAGGACGTCAAAGTTTGACAGTGGATTCCTGCTCGGTGAAAATGCATTAGCTACAACAGAGAGATGCGGATCAATAAAACAAACATGGAACACTCAATTGAGCCGAGACCCAACTGCTGGGAAATAAACAGTGCATTAGAGGATTGACTACAGCTCCCAACTTTACATTATTAGATTATGCTTTAAAGGAAATTAGGCACACATTGTTAAACAGGAAGAGGCTGGTACGGAGAGGAAAAATGCATGGTATTCAAGGTGGAGGCAACAGAATGCTGCATTCAGCCATTGCCAAACCCCGGACGAAGACATCACAGTCTGACGACACCGTGTCCTGTCTCTTTTCCGAGACCTAGAACGGGCAAAACATCTAGGAACTGACATCTAGGAACTGACATCTAGGAACTGACGAGTACCGAGTTCTGGTTTCTCTCAAAACATGAACTGGCAAGATAAACCACTGCAACCATGACAAAATTCAATTAGAATAGCTTCCATCATGTCTGGTTGGAATTTTGTTCACCTTTATAATGCCGATTACAATATAGGTGTACAATACAGTACATTCTCTAAAGACACCTCCATCATGTGCAGCAACACCCTCCCCCCTACCTTCCTGAAAACCCATCTCTGCTTGGCAGCCGGCCACCACCACACTGCAACACACAGGGGTGAGCTACTCCTGGAGAACCAGCAGACAACAGTGGCATGGTGCATATCACAGCCATACTGCAATCCACAAAGCCAACAGCAACCTGGGTGTCCAGGTGAAGGGGCAGGCAAGCCCTCTTCGAGCCAAACTGACAACACACACAAAAACAATCCACACAGGCACACAGTTACCCGGATACACAAAAACAATCCACACAGGCACACAGTTACCCGGATACACAAAAACAATACAGGCACAGTTACCCGGATACACAAAAACAATACAGGCACAGTTACCCGGATACACAAAAACAATACAGGCACAGTTACCCGGATACACAAAAACAATACAGGCACAGTTACCCGGATACACAAAAACAATCCACACAGGCACACAGTTACCCGGATACACAAAAACAATACACACAGGCACACAGTTACCCGGATACACAAAAACAATCCACACAGGCACACAGTTACCCGGATACACAAAAACAATACAGGCACAGTTACCCGGATACACAAAAGCAATACAGGCACAGTTACCCGGATACACAAAAACAATACAGGCAAAGTTACCCGGATACACAAAAACAATACAGGCACAGTTACCCGGATACACAAAAACAATCCACACAGGCACAGTTACCCGGATACACAAAAACAATCCACACAGGCACACAGTTACCCGGATACACAAAAACAATACACACAGGCACACAGTTACCCGGATACACAAAAACAATACAGGCACAGTTACCCGGCTACACAAAAACAATACAGGCAAAGTTACCCGGATACACAAAAACAATACAGGCACAGTTACCCGGATACACAAAAACAATCCACACAGGCACAGTTACCCGGATACACAAAAACAATCCACACAGGCACAGTTACCCGGCTACACAAAAACAATCCACACAGGCACACAGTTACCCGGATACACAAAAACAATCCACACAGGCACACAGTTACCCGGATACACAAAAACAATCCACACAGGCACACAGTTACCCGGATACACAAAAACAATACAGGCACAGTTACCCGGATACACAAAAGCAATACAGGCACAGTTACCCGGATACACAAAAACAATACAGGCACAGTTACCCGGATACACAAAAACAATACAGGCACAGTTACCCGGATACACAAAAAAAAAAAATTTGCACTGGAGGAGATACTTTAAATGATACATCAACTGGCCAGAGAAAGAAAAGGGCTTGCTGCTTTCGAGGCCTGAATCTCCAAGTGAAATTGACAGACAAGGCTGGTTGGTGGGTGCTGGGTTGCTCAACTCAGGTGAATAGAGGAAGCAGAAGCAATGAGCACCTGAACATAATCTCAAAGGGGATACTGGCTGTTGTCACTTGGTATCTGTGAGTGAGTGAACACGACAAGTGGCTTGTGGAGCTCGGGGCAGAGTGGGCCCTGATATCATGATGTACGCTAACAAAATAAATGCCTGTGACTGCAGGTGCTGTCGAGGTCAGCTCGGTCAAAACATATTCTGTGGGAACAGAGGGCGTCTCTGAATTTGTGTTTGCATACCACATGCCTGGACACGGCAAATCTGATTTTGCAGTCAAATGAGCAAAGCAGTGTGGATGCGAGTTGAGGGTCTGTTGGAAGAAATTCAAAAGGAGACATCATACAGCTGGTCCTCCCTTGTAAAATGAAGTCCTAAGCTTGTTGCTGTATGAGCCTCATAAGGAAATCTCCTACTTACTAGTTTCATGAGGTGTGAAGTGCAGGGCATGGAGAGAGGGAACACTGGAGACTACAGTACCTCTTCATGCCCTGCACGTGCACCAACGAGTCAACGACACCTGATTTTGACTACTCTGAGGGCAAATGTAGCAACGCAGGGCCATATTATTTCAAATCAGAGCATCCGTTTCAAATAGTTCTCCAGGCAGAAGTGAAAATGAAGTAGATTAAAGGGGCAACTTCCCCATAAACTGGGAACTGGAGAGCCGTAAGCTCCAGTACAGTAGCGCCACTGATAACACGACAGGCAATATCAACAAAAAACATAGGCCTGTTTGTGTGTGGGGAGGAGGGGGGGGCGTCTGAATTGTCAGGGACCTCAAGATATGATTTTATCACAATACTTACTTGGTCTCAGCCACAGGAGCACACAGGGAAACCCCAGTAGGAACCAGATAGAAACGATGCAATAAGCACACATCAAGGGACCAACCAACAACAGCCAAGAGCACACAAACGGACTGAACTGTGTTCGTCAACAATATATTTTGGGAACACAAGAAGCTTATCGATTTCAATGCTCCAGATGTGATGCCAACAGACATTCATCAAGAAAATCAGGATGACCAACAGCTAAAACTGCTATATAAAGCTAATCTGCTAGTTAACAGTGAGCGCATAGCAGACCACATACAAAACACCAATGCAGTTTGTCACTGCAGTGCTAGTGCTGGCACTCTCCTCTCTCCCTCCATCTTGTCTGCTTGCGCTCTTATTAACACAGTTACAATCTCACATTCACCTAGTCACAGAACCTACCAGCTGCAGTCAATGGTTCCCACCAGTGACTGCAGTCGACTTCAAACTTCACATCTAAAATTAGCCAACAGTTCAGACTGTCGTGACTTTAAGAGACATCGTACCATCATGACAGTATGGTGGCACCTCTATCACTGGTTCACTAGGACCCATTGTAGTTCTCAAAGCGCTCCTGACTGCCATTCACAGACAGTGCCGAGTAGCACCATAGTTTATTAATAGGACAACAGCAACTTGAATTGAGGACTGGTTAGTCCTAAGGAGCTACTGTTGAATGGGAAAGGCCCATTGTTCCAGTAACAGACAGTGTTCCGTACCATTCGTGTACTGTGGACTGGCCTGCATTACACTTGGGAGGGGGAGACAGCGTGTTAATTTGGGATCCATCTGGAGCTGAATACAGTAGGCTAGTAAAGCAAGCTATTGACAGAAGTGCTAAGTGACGATTTTGGGAATGTTTTTCCAAGACCAGAGACGTCCACGTTGAGAGATGAAGGCCCTAACAGGTGTCCGCGTTGAGAGAAGAAGGCCCTAACAGGTGTCCGCGTTGAGAGATGAAGGCCCTAACAGGTGTCCGCGTTGTGAGATGAAGGCCCTAACAGGTGTCCGCGTTGAGAGATGAAGGCCCTAACAGGTGTCCGCGTTGTGAGATGAAGGCCCTAACAGGTGTCCGCGTTGAGAGATGAAGGCCCTAACAGGTGTCCGCGTTGTGAGATGAAGGCCCTAACAGGTGTCCGCGTTGAGAGATGAAGGCCCTAACAGGTGTCCGCGTTGAGAGATGAAGGCCCTAACAGGTGTCCGCGTTGTGAGATGAAGGCCCTAACAGGTGTCCGCGTTGAGAGATGAAGGCCCTAACAGGTGTCCGCGTTGTGAGATGAAGGCCCTAACAGGTGTCCGCGTTGAGAGATGAAGGCCCTAACAGGTGTCCGCGTTGTGAGATGAAGGCCCTAACAGGTGTCCGCGTTGTGAGATGAAGGCCCTAACAGGTGTCCGCGTTGAGAGATGAAGGCCCTAACAGGTGTCCGCGTTGAGAGATGAAGGCCCTAACAGGAGGCCATACTCAAGAAATGCTTTTTCTTGATTCATTCATCATTCACTGTCCATACAGGGTATGAATACAAATGAGACGCTGCGTAATTCAAGTTCCACTGTGTAAAAGCAATGCAGTCTCCAGCCTCGGGCATCGCCTAAGATGAGCACGTCATGATAAAACTGCACACTGAGGGTTGTGAAAATGTTTACTACTTGCAGAAAAACTGTGGGAAGGTGTTAAAATGTTTTAAAAAAAACAGGAAATGCATAAGCGTTTTTTGAACAATGCTGAACAAAGCCTGTGGTCGCCCTGTCTGCAATGGGACTTATTGTTCCTCAAAAACATGTCCAAGAGTGTCACAGCAAAAAGAACAAGGAACATATAGCCACTTACAAAAGACAAACACACTGTAGGTGAAAGTGGGAAAACTTACTGTAGCTTGAGATGCAAAACCAAGATTTGGTGTATTTTAGCACAGTGAATGCATTGAGTCAATCCTTGAGTCAATATCTAGGGCTCCATGGAAATCGAATTTGCATAATAAACAAAAAAACAAAATCTGTCTGTTTAAGATGGGCTGAGTCTCAATCCACCTCATGCGCCAAATGGCGGCCTTCCGCATCTGTGGTGAAAGGTGGCAGAGACCACAACGGTGTTTGTCAGACCGTGAGAAATCTCAAAAATCGGGCTTCTCACAAAAATGTCTGTGGCATCCGAATGGTTTGGCCTACAACACTAATATGACCACTCTATGGAAAGGTGACTCACCTAGGGCTGTTGCGGGGACCGTATCACCGCCGGTCACGAGTCATGAAGGCAGTCAAATTCCATGTGACCGTTTAGTCACTAATTAAGCTTCTCCAAGCTCTGATGCTGCTGCTGGTGGTGGTCATTAGTAGCCTACCAACGTTGCTAACTGCCTGGTACTCAGCACTCTATTGTTACTCTAATCACTCAGTGCAAATGCCTTCGAAAATCTAATCAAACACTTCATGAGAGCCCATTTCTATAGGCTATGCAATTGCAGGATAAAACAGAGTGATGGCCTCTACTAAAAACAGCATAACATCAGCATTCTATAGGTTAGGCCTACTATATTTATTTCTCAACTTTCCTAATATTAAGCACATTTATCTTTACAACAAGAGTATATATAACCTGGCATGAAAATGAACCACGGAAAAAGCGTCCTCCATTTGCTATTTAAGTGCATAGATGTATATTTTTCCCGCTGCCCCGATAAAGGGGAATTCGATTATTTAGTATATGTAAAGACAAGATTAGCCTATCACTTATATATAACCACTTGTGAACGATACCCAGCATAAGAAGCAATGCCTTTTTATTTCATTTTAGAGTCTCACGAACATGTTGGTGGTTTTGATCTACGATCCCCACAAGTGTCACAATGTCTGATGTCGGTACCGCCGATCTGCCAACTTCTGACTGTAGCGTCCGAACAGTTTGAGCTACACACTAATACGACCCCCTCTATGGAAAGGTGTGTATCTCAAGAACATGTACAAGCCTCAAGTCTCAACCTGCAGGCAGCCCTGTGTCTGTTTTTTTAAATTAAGTATACCAAACATTCAGAACATTAGACACAGAGTGGCGGGGGGTGGTTCGAGCAGCACCAAGACAACGACTGGTTCAGGTGCCGGTAGTACTGCTGCTGTACGTAGATCCCTTCTCGTTTGCATACGAGTACTGTATGGCTGTGACTAAACTAATCTGGACTTAGCGTGCTACGCACTGGCTTTCATCCCGTCGCCACGTCAGGCGCAGGGAGCCATCCGATATGGCGGGAGGAGCTTCAAATCTTTTAATATTTTTTTATCGAATAATCTGCATCTCAGCTGCAGCACTTCTGATGTCATCTTTCATAATTCAAGATACTGACTAATTGCCATTCAAACATCTATGAGGCTGCAGGCAAGGATTGGTGTGAATGGGGCCACTCCTTCCTTCCCTCCCAGTCATTCGTGACCTGGGTTAAGAGTCTCATTTTTCTACCCGTTGCCGGGTGCTGCCGGCAACCCTGGCGTAAGTGTTTGTTCTGAGGTAATCGTCGTACTGTTGTTTAACTGGGGGGGGGCTTCCAACAATGCGTGTCAACCGACACTCAAACCCATGTGAAGAGGTCGCCGTTTCTCTCGTGTCAGTGACTATGGTTAAAAACTGGGATGGCAAAACATTGGTTCTTTGATTACCCTACCCTCCCCGTCTCTCTGACTCAGACAAAAACATAACCACACCTCAACATTCTCTTCAAAGCTCACTGCGAACGCTCTTTGGGTAATGCCGGCGATGGAGCGCAACAGGGATTCTCTGGTTGTTCTTTATAAATATATGGATGACGAGAACGCATTTTAAGTGCTGCTAGCGAAGCAACGATACGCAGGCCAGAAGAGGAGGAGCGTGGTGAGAATTTTAAATAAATCAAGTGGATTGAATTATTTAGAAGTACAAACTGAGAATTCAACCTTGCTTTTAGACGTGAGATGGAACACCGCCACAAAAAGCAACGGTGCACCCGTGGCACCCTTATTTAACACCAGATCACCTCTCCCCATCGCCCTCAGCCCCTGAAAGCCTGTCCATTAGGTGCAGTGAGAGGAGTGCAGGGGTTACAACAGGTAAACCTACTGTATGCCCCTCCATATCCTCAGGTTCAGTCACGCAGGGCCAGGCTCTGTGCTCCATCAGCCTGTCCAAAACCCTGCTACCGTTTATCCCCCGCCTCCCCATGCTAAATTTATTTATTGTCCTGCTGTGTGGTGCAGATGAGCTCCAGCGGCTGAGTTTTCATTATTGGGTGGAGAGGGGAGCGTGGAGAAAAGAGAAAAGTCCAGAGTAAGCATTTCTGTCCGCCAGCCAGTCCGGGGCGCAAGACTGATGGCGGCAAAACGGAGCACAGCTCTAATCAATACGCAGCTCTCCTGATTGAAAAAGGCCACCCAGACCTTGTAAGGACTGTGGCCTCTATGCGCTCTTACCCTCTCAGAGAACTCAACCCCCAAAAAAATCCCAAGGAGCACCCCAGTCTGTACAGCCAGGTCTCACTCATCACTTGACAAAACTACCCCCATCTCTTCCCCAATAGGTGTTTAGGATCATAAGTAAGGATCTGGGGCCTCTCTATGGTTAGTCACAGTGTAGACTGTGATACTTCAAAACAACCAATGAACGCACCAGCTGAAACAAAACACCATCGCTCTCAGAAGAAGCAGAAGTGAGAAGCTACGGTCCAGCTGAAACAAAACACCATCGCTATCAGTAGAAGCCGAACTGAGAAGCTACGGTCCAGCTGAAACAAAACACCATCGCTCTCAGAAGAAGCAGAACTGAGAAGCTACGGTCCAGCTGAAACAAAACACCATCGCTATCAGTAGAAGCCAAACTGAGAAGCTACGGTCCAGCTGAAACAAAACACCATCGCTCTCAGAAGAAGCAGAACTGAGAAGCTACGGTCCAGCTGAAACAAAACACCATCGCTAACAGTAGAAGCCAAACTGAGAAGCTACGGTCCAGCTGAAACAAAACACCATCGCTATCAGTAGAAGCCAAACTGAGAAGCTACGGTCCAGCTGAAACAAAACACCATCGCTATCAGTAGAAGCCGAACTGAGAAGCTACGGTCCAGCTGAAACAAAACACCATCGCTATCAGTAGAAGCCGAACTGAGAAGCTCATCTTACACACAAGAGACTGGCTGTCAGGCCACAGAAGTCAACAATGTTTGTTTAGGTGGGAGGGGAATTGGATCAGGAGAGAATCCTTGTGTGTGTTGACTGTGGACTGCCGCGGCGCGAGGCTCTTCTCTCTAGATCGACCTGAGAATCAGGTTCACAGCGTCTCGAGGATCCAGAACTGTTTAACATGCACACCTGCAAAGCCCTGATACGAGACAACATCCCCCGCAAGGGGAGGGCCTGCTTATTAGCGCTGAGGTCACAGCAGAGTAGAGGCTGGGCGATATATTGAATTAATACAAAATTTATGTTTCAGTGAATTTAAAAAATAATTTACATTAAGGTCCGCATGTTGTCTTTTTTGAAGCCTGCAAAGCCCTGATACGAGACAACATCCCCTGCCAGGCAAGGTCCTGCTTGTTATTTTTAGTATTACATTGTTATCGATTACTGTATTGTTTGGTTAGATCTTGCAAGAAAGACATTTCACTGTACTTGTGCATGTGACATTACAACTTGAACGCCCTCAGAGGGTGCAGCCAACCCTGCTGAAAACACCCCAAGACTGCAGCAGCTCATTCAATTAGATGGACCTCACATCGCAACAGAGAAATAGAGAGAGAGGAGGCAGGGAGAACAACAATCCTGAAATGCTCAGCCCCTCAAACATTTGCGGTCCTTTTTTGATCAGAGCCACAGTGAGCCCCACAGTGAGCCCCACAGTGAGCCCCACAGTGAGCCCCACAGTGAGCCCCACAGTGAGCCCCACAGTGAGCCCCACAGTGAGCCCCACAGTGAGCCCCACAGTGAGCCCCACAGTGTCCACCTTTAGATCTGTCCGGGGCTGGACTTCAAACGACTGACTGCGTCACCATCATGATCCCTTAAGGCATGCACACATTGCACTGAACGCAGATGTAGTGTTCGTCTGCCGATCGTTCAGTATGCTGTGTTTCAAGGGCCACCGGTTGAAGACGTCTGACATGCGATCCTACATGTAAAATTGGTACGCACTCAGTTCGCAAATTACGTTCAGAGGTGCCAAGTACTCTCAGCCAGCAAACTCTACTGGTGTGTCAAAGCCAAAGTTGTCGCCATTTTCTATTTTGACAAAATATTGAAAATCATCATACTGTATCTAAGGCAGAAAGTATTACAAGTTCAAATAATGCAGATTCTCTCCAGAATAAAAAAGGCACTTAATTTCATAGGCTAATTGCTAGAAGTGTGTTTAATGAGTATAAACTGAAATGAGACAGAGCGCAGGAAGGATAATGGCTTTAGAATGCACCATTGAGACAAAACAGCTGGATCTTAAACCTGCACATTATCCTGAACTCACTTCTCATGTGCTGTCCTTTGAAGTGCTTGTACAGATAAACAGCAAAACAAATGTCCTCATGTAAGCCATGTACTTGAACTGAGTGACCGGACTGCATGGACAGAATGCAGACAGAAACATTAGCATTGTCCACTCCAGTTACCCAGGAGGAGGTTAGGAGGACTGGCTACCAAGGAACAGGAAAGGTAGCTACAGTACTAGGGAACAGAGACTGGGCGATGGAATGCCTTGATGTGTCCATGCTCTTCCCTTTGAGGCAAGGAAGGGGTTTCCAAATTGATTACTATCACATTTCCTCCAGGCTTCACCTCTTCACAGATCTAGCTGCTACCTTCAATGGCTTGAGAGAACATGAAAGGCAGCTCTGGGATTCTGCATTCCTGTCAGAGCATTACAACCTCTGGAGCTTCCGCCTGACGTAAAGCACAGCACCACTCGTTCTGTTCCCACAGCCATCTTTTATTAATTTGTGAAGACACTGGGCTTTAGCGCATCATATAGGCAAGTCAAGTGAAGCTCCCGATTCCTCCTCAGATTGAGTGTCCCTCCGTATCTCGTATCTCCCTCCCTCCTGTAAAGTACCACGACCCACCTCCCTCCCCCTCCGAGCAAATGCGAGGGTGGTGTGAATTACAAGGCAGAAAGCCAGAGCTCGAGATTAGAGCACAATGTGCATCAATGAAAGTGTGGCTGGCTGCTACACACAAAATGTTATTTACAGCTCACACAAAAAATAAATTACAGGAGCAAACAGCTCAGGAGGCAGAATTATACGCTGACCTGGCAACACTTAAAGGGAAGCTGGAAAAGGGTCAGGCTGCATAATTATTATATTGCTTTTCCTCCTCCTCCACCACCAGTATCTAAGCAGCTCACATTGACTCTGGGGATAAAACCTAATAGTGACAACAGGTTATTGGAGGACTATAAAAAGGAAGTAGAGCGTTCTTTAACAGGGACTTGTGACTGTGCACGTGAATAAAGGGCTTGATCCATGCTCCCTTCTTTGATGACCATCAACCACCAACGATTTAAAGACTATAAAACTTGTATTGAGCAGAATTAAACGTATGGTTTAAATTTGCTGACAACAGTGAAATTCAACCCAGACCGATACTGAGTAACTTTTAGTTCAACAGAAACCAATGATGATTTTACGAGGCTTCTTTAAAATACAGGACCATATGAAACAGGGTAACAGTCATTTCACCACTGAAAATTATCATTTAACATCACATTCAAGTGGAAAGGTAATGACAACCTGCTCTGAGATCAGTTGTTTAAACATGACCATCTGAGGAGACGGCGTTATCACAAAAGCTTGTAACGTTCTCCCCTAGGGTTGAATTACTGTCTACTCTCTGTCAAAAAGATCCATGTAAATGAGGAAACTTCGTAGTAATATGGTAGCCAATAAGCTACCGTTAACCTTTGGTAAAACTAGCCAGCATGCTTTCATGGGTAGCAAGAAGCATCACTCTGCTGACAGAGTATATTATCCTGATAATTGCAAAATAGCAAGAGGCGGTTGGCTAGCTATATTCTCGATTAGCTATATTCGGCTAACGTTAGCTGGCTATAGCTACCTACCAAACATGCCGCATAAACTTGAGTGCCAGGTGGCTGCCTAGCCATGTGTATTGCTGTCATACATACCAAACGGTTCAGTCTTCTCCGTAGCATATTTCAGTATTTTCTTCAGTCTTCTTTGGTGACTGGGGACACCAACGAACTAATAGTTTCAACCAACTTACTATAGGCTCTGTTTGAGCTTTTCTGATATGTAACTTCGCATGTATATTAGTTAATAACTAGCTCTCTATCCAGCTATGTTCTACCCTAGTAGTCCTTCTGGCTACATGGAATGCCGCAGCGATTCTAAATTGTTTCCATTTTGTTTGAATTCGAGCTCTTCTAACCATTCGCATTATACCTTTTAAATATGAATCGCGTTGCGGTGTTACTGTGCTAGTCGTGCTTCCCGGTGCACAACATTGAAATGATCCGCGACGTCCTGTAGTACTATGCGCTGTTGCTGTCTTCCCCAAATGAATCGTCGCATACAAATCAACTCGCCGCGCCGTGTGGCCGACATACAAAAAGTAAGTTCAATGTTGATTCGTACACACGTCGGACTCGCTTACTACCGCCCCCTTGTCCTCTTTTAGCCAAACCCTGTCAAACATTCTTTTTTTTACAACCCCCACAACCATCCCACGTTTTAAGGCCGGGTTCAAGTGCTAGTCTGAAATAGGAAACTTGGAAATGTCCGACTTCCAAACTGGTTGTAGTTATACACGTTCGCGTTCAACGAATAAGCAAGTCGGAAATATCAGAGTTTCCTAGTTCCTACTAGTATATGAACGCAGCCATAAGCCCTGCCCATTGAAGGTACGACGGCGAGGGGGTGTGCTGGGATTTGTAGTCATAAGTCTATTGGTGAACAATTTTAACTATTTCCTTTTCATAAAGTCTTATCTATCCTGTATCAGTGTCAACAGTAAAGATGACCCAAATATAATATCCAATAATCAGTTCAGTAGTCCCAGCACAAAGCAAAAAGTTGAGTTAAAGACGTTATATACAGAATATGAGCTATGATGCTTACCCCGAAAAGTATTGTAGACTGTGAAAAAAAATACGTCGTTTTTTTTAGTATCTGTACTTTACTTTACTGTTTGTATTTTAGACAACTTATACTTTTACTTCACTACATTCCTAAAGAAAATAATGTACTTTTAACTCATACATTTCGCCTGACACCCGAAAGTACTCATTATATTTTGAATGCTAAGCAGCACAGGGAAATGGTCCAATTCACTCACTTATCAAAAGATCATCCCTGGTCATCTCCACTGCCTCTGATCTGGCGGACTCATTAAACACGAATGCTTTATTTGTAATTCATGTCTGAGTATTGGAGTGGGCCCCTGGCTATCCATAAATAAATAAGAAATGGTGACTTCTGGTTTGCTTGAATGAATAAGAAATTATTTATACTTTTACATTTTTTATTTCAGCAACTACATTTACTTTTGATACTTAAGTATATTTAATACCAGAGACTTTTAGACTTTTACTCAAGTAGTATTTTACTGGGTGACTAACGGTTTACTTGAGTCATTTTCTATTAAGGTATCTTTACTTTTACTCAAATATGACAATTGAGTACTTTGTCCACCGCTGGCAGTTTGTGTAGACTGCTATACCTAATGTACTTGTGGGCTGCTGTTGATGAGCAGATCATGATGGTGAGCAGTGGTGTAAAGTACTTAAGTAAAAATACTTTTGAAGTACTACTTAAGTAGATTTTTGGAGTATCTGTACTTTACTTTACTATTTATATTTTTGACAACTTTTACTTTTACTTCACTATATTCCTAAAGAAAATACTGTATATTTTACTCCATACATTTTCCCTGACAACCAAAAGTACTCTTTACATTTGAAAGCTTAGCAGGACAGGAGAATTGTCATATTTTGACTCTGGCTTGGCAGACTCACTAAAAACAAATGCATCTTTTAATGTCTGAGTGTTGGAGTTTGCCCCTGGCTATACATACATTTTTAAAAAATAAGAAAATTGTGCCTTCTGCTTTGCTTAATATCAGGAATTTTCAATTATTTATAGTTTTACTTTTCATGCTTGGGTATATTTGAGCAATTACATTTACTTGATACTTAAGTATATTTTAAACCAAATACTTTTAGTATTTTACTCAAGTTGTATTTTACTGACTGACTCACTTTTACTTGAGTAACTTTCTATTACGGTATCTATACTTTTACTGAAGTATGAAAATTGGGTACTTTTTCCACCACTGATGTTGAGATCCATATGCTTGACTCTATCTCCTCCATGTGGCTTTATAGTGAACTGCAAACAGTTTTTCTCAAAAACTTGAAAGTGTTTATTGAAACAATTGAAAACAGAAAAAGCTTATATCCTATCTTCAATATCAACATAGTACATCTACAATGGAAGAGAAATGTATTTATATTTAATCGCAAGTGATCACAATGAAACACAAGGATAATAAAGTAGGTAGCTTCCATGAATGGGATGTTTATTTTCTATTTAACACATAGGCCTAAGTGTAGGATCCATTGATCAGTTGTCTTCCCTCATCTCATCTTCCTCTCAGGCCTAGAGGTTGAAAAAAAAGGGAGCTATCCTGGCATTTCACAGAGCTGGAATCACTGGTCCTCTTCCTGGACACCTTTGGCCCTTTAGGAGTGGGCCACAGGTCAGATAGGCCTAATGTGGGTCCCCCAGATATGGCATTTACATACCTCAAGTAGTCCACGTACTGCTCTAAGTCCACTCTGTTAAATAGCTTGCAACCACAGTGACAGTTGCATTGTTTCCTCCCATCTCTTTCACACAGCATCCAACTTCTCCTTCCTGTTCTTCTTTCTATCTCTCAGCCGGTGTCCGTTTCTGCCAACGTTCCATATACTTAGGGTGCGTTTGTAAATTCAATCTGGAGTGCCAGAGTGTGCTCAAATTGCCTTCTGGGTGTTCATAAATTGAGAGCATGGTCAGATTGTCCGTTCGTAAATTCGGAGCGTTTCGCTCTCAGAGCGTTCAGAGCGCACACTGGACGCTGTGGCCGAGGAGTAGGGTTGATCAGATTGTTCTGGTCTTACAAATGCAGTCAAGCACGCAAGCTAACTGGCTAACATTGGCTAGCTTGCTAGCTACTTTGAGACATAAATGAGAAAACACCTCACTCTGACCATTTTCCTCCCCTTAGCAGAGCTGGTTAGGCTGTTTTCACGTTATCTCGAGAGTTGGTGACTGCAACTGTGCAGCTGGCAACAATTTAATTAAGTTTTTTTGCCAACGTTTACTGTCACCAGCCATATTCAACAGGCGTTCGTAAATTCATAAATTATTCTGCTCTCTGGCACACTCAGATGAGAGTGGTCCGAAATCAGAGTAGATCACCAGAGTGAATTTACTAACGCACCCTTAGCCAGAGCCTGTAGCTATTCCTCTTCTACTTTCTTCATCTCAGCATTTGTCATCAGTCCCTTTAGAGCGCCAACATTCAGTATCCATTCCTGACACTCATCGTTAAGTTCAGCCTTATCCTTAGGCTGTGTACCAGTTAATTTACCAGTGCATGTACCACTTTCTGACAGTCAGTCAGTCAGTTCCTGTGCCTTCTTGCGAAGATCAGCCACTTGACATGCTACGTCCTCTTCTTGAGCCTTTGCCCCAGTTTGAGCAACGACCAGTTGCTGAACCCGTAACTTGACCGGTCTCTTAGCTAGTTTCCATTTTATTATCTTTCCGAGTTTCTTAGCCTCAGTCTGAATCTGTACCTGGGTTTGGGCTTGGGAAGAATAAACAGACCTCTCTCCCTGACCTCTCTCCCCGACCACTCTCCCCGACCTCTCTCCCCGACAACTCACCCCGACCTCTCTCCACCGACAACTCTCCCCGACCTCTCTGCCTGTCCTCTCTCCCTGACCTCTTGAACTGACTTGAGATTTAAACAAATTAGTAATCGTATTGTTAGCTTGAGTGCATTTACATAATTGGTACTCTTCTCTAATATCTCAATTTACAAATCCCTTTTTAATTCCTCCTCTTATCATTTTGTACACTAACAAAAGCAAGACTTGCTTGATCGACTTGGTGAGTAGGGTCAGGTAACATTCTACATTCATGTTACATTTCCAAGTCATCCACAGTTAGTCTAGAAGTTAATCTGAAGTCATTTCCGCCAGGTGTAGAAGATTCTGACAGTGTCTGTCTGTGTTTAGAGTGTTGAGAATTTCCACTGTTACCATGCCAACAGCACCACATGATGAAGTTCACTGAAGTGGCATCAAGGGTTGAAAAGTCTGAATATGTATATATATATATATATATATATATATTTTGTACAGTAACTTATAATCACCATGGCTGTTATGATCTCATGAGTATGTTCTGTCATCTAACCCAGGAGGTGATTATCACAGAACAGCCTGTTATGGCAGTAGTTCTAGGCTACTGCTGCCCATGTAGATACTTGATTAAATGACAGACAACTTCTGTTCTTCTGAGGCACACATGTCAATTTGTGGATATTTCCACATTATATACATAAAACATACTTTTAGAACTAGAACTAGAATTCTAATTCTGGTCCCACCTCCCTAACCGTGGGCGGATCATCATGGTGAGTTCTGTGTGCTTGACTTTATCTCCCTGTGTGGAACTGCAATTCATGTACTGTCTAATGTTTGCTTCTCATCGTCTGATCTAGGCCTATAGAGTTAGTGGTAGTTGAGTAAGCATCAAATTCATCCATGTGTGTACAAAGGAAGATTCTTTTAACATTAAGAACGATAATTAATAAAGTTTCTTGTCAATTAAAGTAACAGTCCAGTGAAAACCTCACTTTTAAAAGTTCATAAAGCCAAATAATGTTGTTGACTCACCCGAATCTCGTATTTGTAAAAACACATCAAACTTGTATCTCAAACAGGCATTTCAAAAATAAGGGGGAAAAAGTCAACTGGAAGTGTCAGTTCACGAGAAGACCTTTGACTGGGCTGAGCAGAGCAGGAGCTGCTCTCCCTTAGTGGTGTGAGGGCCAAGAGACCAGAAGACGCAGAACAGAGTACACGGTTTGGGCAGTAGGGTTTGAGCGTAGCCTGATGGTAGAGAGGGGAGGAGCAGGGTGACATGGGAGAACTTGGGACGGTTGAACACCATGCAGGATGCAGCATTCTGGATAAGTTGCAGGGGTTTGATGGCACAAGCGGGGTGCCCAGCCAAAAGCAAACATTTCACACATACATTTTATTCATTTAGCAGACACTCTTATCCAGAGCAATTTACAGTAGTGCAGCGTTTCCCAAACTCGGTCCCCAGGACCCCGAAGAGTGCACATTTTGATTTTTGCCCTAACACTAAAGAGATGATTCAAATGATCAACGCTTGATGATTAGTTGGTCATTTGAATCAGCTGTGTAGTGCTAGGACGAAAAACAAAACGTGCACCCCTTTGGGACTTGAGGACCGAGTTTGGGAAACGCTGCAGTAGTGAGTTCATTTTCGTGCTGCAACTTTCAATCATTGAATAATATTTCTGTATAACAAAAATAATAGGCATATGGATGAATGTATTCAACTTCTAGGCTATTCAACTTACCTCTTTGCCAAATATTCCATTATGCGTCAACACATTTATTCAACAATGTATATTTTCATGAGATACATTTATTCAATAGTGGTCAAATTATTCCAAAGGGTTCAATCTCATATTTCCTAGATCAAACACTACACCATTAGGTCAATCTAATAGAATCACAACCGCAATGGTTTTAGAGCACACAAATCAACAAGTTGTACGTATGTACGTACTGTATGTGTCAACATCATTTTGGGGCCTAAAATATCAAATGGAGTTTCGGTCATTCCAAATATCTCCACACGACGGCAGCGCAGTAAAGCCAATGGAACGGCTACTCGCTGGCGGCAGGCACGGCTATATATCCGTGGCCTCACATTATTGTCTCCATGGAACTGAATAAGTAGCCCAACTAATAATGTGCTCTGCTATCAAACTAGCTATCAAACTAGAAGAGCTTGAGAAAAAGTAGCAAATAATGTTTTGTCTCTTCACACTGTGTTCCATATGGTGTATGGCTGTAACCTAGATTATGTGTGTTATCAGGTTGCACAGCAGTTGATTGTTGTGTGTAGTGTATCAGTTTGAACAGCAGTTGATTGTTGTGTGTAGTGTATCAGGTTGAACAGTAGTTGATTGTTGTGTGTAGTGTATCAGGTTGAACAGCAGTTGATTGTTGTGTGTAGTATATCAGGTTGCACAGCAGTTGATTGTTGTGTGTAGTGTATCAGGTTGCACAGCAGTTGATTGTTGTGTGTAGTATATCAGGTTGAAAAGCAGTTGATTGTTGTGTGTAGTGTATCAGGTTGCACAGCAGTTGATTGTTGTGTGTAGTGTATCAGGTTGAAGAGCAGTTGATTGTTGTGTGTAGTGTATCAGGTTGAAGAGTAGTTGATTGTTGTGTGTAGTGTATCAGGTTGAAGAGCAGTTGATTGTTGTGTGTAGTGTATCAGGTTGCACAGCAGTTGATTGTTGTGTGTAGTATATCAGGTTGAAGAGCAGTTGATTGTTGTGTGTAGTGTATCAGGTTGAACAGCAGTTGATTGTTGTGTGTAGTGTATCAGGTTGAAGAGCAGTTGATTGTTGTGTGTAGTGTATCAGTTTGAACAGCAGTTGATTGTTGTGTGTAGTGTATCAGTTTGAACAGCAGTTGATTGTTGTGTGTAGTATATCAGGTTGAAAAGCAGTTGATTGTTGTGTGTAGTGTATCAGGTTGAAGAGCAGTTGATTGTTGTGTGTAGTGTATCAGTTTGAACAGCAGTTGATTGTTGTGTGTAGTGTATCAGGTTGAAGAGCAGTTGATTGTTGTGTGTAGTGTATCAGGTTGAAGAGTAGTTGATTGTTGTGTGTAGTGTATCAGGTTGAAGAGTAGTTGATTGTTGTGTGTAGTGTATCAGGTTGAAGAGCAGTTGATTGTTGTGTGTAGTGTATCAGGTTGCACAGCAGTTGATTGTTGTGTGTAGTATATCAGGTTGAAGAGCAGTTGATTGTTGTGTGTAGTGTATCAGGTTGAACAGCAGTTGATTGTTGTGTGTAGTGTATCAGGTTGAAGAGCAGTTGATTGTTGTGTGTAGTGTATCAGGTTGAACAGCAGTTGATTGTTGTGTGTAGTGTATCAGGTTGAAGAGCAGTTGATTGTTGTGTGTAGTATATCAGGTTGCACATTAAAACAACCCAGAAGCCTAAATGTGTTTCTTACTCTACAAATGTTACTAACCCGGCTATTGTTTATTCTGTTACTTAAACATTACTTTTGAATATTTTGCTTTCATAATGCTCTAACAATAAAGAGGGGGTGCTAATTTATGTTGCAATTTTTTTCTCCAACACACACTATATATACAAAAGTATGTCCTTCAAATTAGTGGAATTGGCTATTTCAGCCACACCAGTTGCTGACAGATGTATAAAATTGAGCACACAGCCATGCAATCTCCATAGGTTAACATTGGCAGTAGAATGGCCTTATTGAAGAGCTCAGTGACTTTTAATGTGGTGCCGTCATAGGATGCCACTTTTCCAAGTCAGTTCATCAAAGTTCTGCCCTGCTAGAGCTGCCCCGGTCAACTATAAGTGCTGTTATTGTGAAGTGGAAACGTCTAGGAGCAACAACGACTCAGCCACGAAGTGGTAGGCCACACAAGCTCACAGAACGGGCCAACCGAGTGCTGAACTGGTATCGCGTAAAAATCATCTGTCCTCGGTTGCAACACTCACTACCGAGTTCCAAACTGCCTCTGGAAGCAACGTCAGCGCAATAACTGTTTGTCGGGAGCTTCATGAAATGGGTTTCCATGGCCGAGCAGACGCAAACTAGCCTAAGATCACCATGTGCAATGCCAAGCGTCGGCTAGAGTGGTGTAAAGCTCGCCGTCATTGAACTCTGGAGCAATGGAGTGATGAATCACGCTTCACCATCTACTTTCCGAATGCATAGTGGCAACTGTAAAGTTTGGTGGAGGAGGAATAATGGTCTGGAGCTGTTTTTCATGGTTCTGGCTAGGCAACTTAGTTCCAGTGGAGGGAAATCTTAACGCTACAGCATACAATGACATTCTAGATGATTCTGTGCTTCCAACTTTGTAGTAACAGTTTGGGGAAGGCACTTTTTCAGGATAACAATGCCCCCGTGAACAAAGCAAGGTCCATACAGAAATGGTTTGTTGAGATAGGTGTGGAGCAACTTGACTGGCCTGCACAGGGCCCCGGCTTCAACTCCATCAAACACCTTTGGGATGAATTGGAACACCGACTGCGAGCCAGGCCTAATCTCTCAACATCAGTTCCCGAACTCACTAACACTCTTGTGGCTGAATGGAAGCAAGTCCCTGCTGCAATGTTCCAGCATCTAGTGGAAAGCCTTCCCAGAAGATGGGAGGTTGTTATAGCAGCAAAGGAGGAACCAACTCGACATTAATGCCCATGATATTGGAATGAGATGTTCAACGAGCAGGTGTCCACATACTTTTGGTCATGTAGTGTATGTGTACATATGAAATATTAATGTGACCAGGCTTAGTCTTTGGGATGTAGTAGTGCTTGTAGATTTTTTTTTATAGCATTTAACCTTTTACTGAAATAGGCTAAATCAGGGTCACATAGAGTGTTTCTTGGTAGTCTTAAACAAATCTACTTTGAAACAACAGTATACACCTCACACACATGGTTATGGGCTTTAAAAAAAGAAGACACCTGTACCATGTCAGATATAGAGTTGAAATGTATTACATTTTGAGTTTGCATCCCAATATTACACTTTATATACATCACAGAAGACTGAATAATAACAAAACGGTTTGACATAGAAACACCTGATATTTTGCAGTTTAATTTTTACTTTTGTTTATTGATGATGAAATTATGAAAAATATTAATAACATTCCACACATGAGGCCACTAGGTCATTTGAATGCAGGAAATGGCTACAGCAATGTCTGTTCCTCTGCCACCATTTTAACATGACCTGTAGGCTACTTGGGATACATGGTATGGATCCAAATAACACTTTTGTAATGTTGATAAATGTAGTATTGTAATGAGATGAGTTATAAAAGAGGAATGGCTGTGATATTTAAAGCACTGCCCTACACCTCATATGTAATCCCTAAAGGGAACCCACTTGGCAATAACTGATTGAATCAACATTGTTTCCACGTTGAAAAAAGACATACAGTACCAGTCAAAAGTTTGGACACACCTACTCCTTCAAGGGTTTTTCTTTATTTTTTACTACTTTCCACATTGTAGAATAATAGTGAAGACATCAAAACTATGAAATAACATCATGTAGTAACCAAAAAAAGTGTTAAACAAATCAAAATATATTTTATATTTGAGATTCTTCAAATAGCCACCCTTTGCCTTGCTGACAGCTTTGCACACTCTTGGCATTCTCTCAACCAACTTCATGAGGTAGTCACCTGGAATGCATTTCAATTAACAGGTTGTTAATTGTTAAAAGTTAATGTATGGAATTTCTTTCCTTCTTAATGTATTTGAGCCAGTCAGTTGTGTTGTGACAAGGTAGGGGTGGTATACAGAAGATAGCCCTATTTGGTAAAATAGGGTCCATATTAGGGTAAATAGGGTCTAATGTCCATATTACGGCAAAAACATCTCAAATAAACAAAGAAAAACAAAATCCGGAAAATTTAAAGAACTTTCTTGAAGTGCAGTCGCAAAAACCATCAAGCGCTATGATGAAACTGCTTCTCATGAGGACCGCCATAGGAAAGGAAGACCCAGAGTTACCTCTTCTGCAGAGGATAAGTTCATTAGAGTTACCAGCCTCAGAAATTGCAGCCAAAATAAATGCTTCACAGAATTCAAGTAACAGCCTTATCTCAACATCAACTGTTCAGAGGAGACTGTGTAAATCAGGGCTTCATGGTAGAATTGATGCAAAGAAACCACTACTAAAGGACACCAATAATGAGAAGAGACTTGCTTGGGCCAAGAAACACGAGCAATGGACATTAGACCGGTGGAAATCTGTCCTTTTGACTGATGAGTCCAAATTTAAGATTTTTGGTTCCAACTGATGTCTTGGAGACGCAGATTAGGTGAACGGATGATCTCCACATGTGTGGTTCCCACCGTGAAGCATGGAGGAGGAGGTGTGTTGGTGCTTTACTGGTGACACTGTCAGTGATTAATTTAGAATTCAAGGCACACTTAACCAGCATGGCTACCACAGCATTCTGCAGCGATATGCCATCCCATCTTGTTTGGGCTTAGTGGGACTATCATTTGTTTTTCAACAGGACAATGACCCAACACACCTCCAGGCTGTGTAAGGGCTATTTGACCAAGAAGGAGCATGATGCAGTGCTGCATCAGATGACCTGGCCTCCACAATCACCTGACCTCAACCCAATTAAGATGGTTTGGCAGGAGTTGGACCGCAGAGTGAAGGAAAAGCAGCCAACAAGTGCTCAGAATATATAAGTCCTTCAAGACTGGTAGAAAAGCATTACTCATAAAGCTGATGGGAGAATGCCAAGAGTGTGTAAAGCTGTCATCAAGGTAAAGGGTGGCTACTTAAATATATTTAGATTTGTTTAACACTTTTTTGGTTACTACATGATTCCATATGTGTTATTTCATAGTTTTGATGTCTTCACTATTGTTCTACAATGTAGAAAATAGTAAATAAATAAATAAAACCCCTTGAATAGGTAGGTGTGTCCAAACTTTTGACTGGTACTGTATATGTGATGACATTGTATCAACGTTGAGAACTGATCGGACTTGCAAAAAGTGGGAATTTTGTATTTTTTTCATCTAACTTTTAAACTAAATCCAATGATATGGTGAATTTTAAGTTGAATTGATGTTAGCTGACAAAATGACAACTAGATGTTGAAATAATGTCTGTGCCCAGTGGGAAGTACAGTGGTGATTATAGCGCCCCCCTTCCCTCCACAGTTTAGAAGGCATTCCTCCACTGCCTCTTCCCCTGTGTGTATCAGTCTTGTGAATCCAAACTGACAGTCCCCATGGAGGAGCCTTGGCTTGGTGGAGTTGGGAAACTTCCCCAGCCATCTGTCCTAGAGAAGCCCCCCTCCCTCCTTCCACGCATCCCTCATTCCCACACTGGGCCTTTGTCAGCAGCTCCTGTCCCTGGACTAGGCGTGGTGTACGCGGAGGCTGGGGCGACCATGGGTGCTTTCACAGGCACCTGCAGATGGGACAAAGGGCCAAGGGTGCTGGGCCTGAAGACAGATTGATGCTTTGTGCGTTGAGGCAAGAGAGAGTGTGTGTGTGTGTGTGTGTGTGTGTGTGTGTGTGTGTGTGTGTGTGTGTGTGTGTGTGTGTGTGTGTGTGTGTGTGTGTGAAGGGTATTGGGAGGTAGTGTACTTAGCTAGCTGAGAAGTTTTGGGGGAGAGGGTTAGGGGTGGCGGTGCGGGGGGGGGGGGGGGGGGTTGGTGGTCTGTCACTCCAGTCTGTGTGAGTCCAAGCTTTAGAGGACCCTGCGAGATTGACAGCTTTTGTGGGCTGCGTCTCCACACAATGGTGGTGCTTTAATAGGCGGTAAAGCTAGAGTAGAGCTTTGGGGAAGGATTGAGGGGAGGTGGTGGTTGGTCGTGGTGGTGGTTGTGGTGGGGAGGGATTAATGGATGGGGGGGGGGGGGATTACTGCTTTGCTTAGAGGGTACCAATTCATAAGGCAGTCCAGGCCTCGTTATTCACTGAATGCATCCAGTGCAGGAATGCAGCAGCATCAATTAGAATGTGTTAGCAGCAGATAGCAAGGCGCAGAAGAAAACCCTTTCTCTCTCTTTTGGTTCCAGGACAACACAGTCCCACTATAGGAGGTGTCAAAGCCACAAAGCCTTTTTTGTGGCTCTCTCTCCATTACATTACCAGTGCAATATGTAAGGTGGAGACTCTTTTGATTGAAATTAAGTGGAAAAAACACTAAATCCTATTTTTATTCAGCAGGAATAATGGTGTTATAGTCTATAAAGGTCTTTAACTTCTTATCTGTGGCTTGAAATCTCCCCCTGGCTTTCTCTGCTCTCTCAGTGTCTTACTCTCATTCGGAGCATTGTATTTATTCAGTGGTGAAGGGTCAAAGACAGACTGTTCAACAGAGCTGCTTGTAGCCTTAACTGCCGCATCACTTCTAATGTGTAACAGTGGGTCAGCGGTTTGTTGTGTGTCCCCCTTTAAGAAAGGGAGAACGGATATGAATTAAAACAGTATCTTGTAAGCCATTGTTTGTTGTGGGTACAGGCCTCCACTTCAGACACTCAGGGGCTGGTAGATAATGAGTTGTTCTAGAACTTTCCAGGGTAAAGGATATAAAAGAAGGGAAGGAGTGGGAAACACTTTGACCATGATCAGATGTCAGGGAGACACACCACTTCGTTTTGTTTTACAAACAAAGATAATGGGGCCATATTTAAACTAATTAGCCTGCATTTAACTGAACGCTTTGTCAAGGTTTAACAACACTAAAGGTCCACAAAATTAAAATGTCAAAAATAGAAGATTTGTTTATATTCATCTTTGAAATATTTATTAATGTACGGTTCAAACTACGTATTAAGAAATGACTTTTAAAAGCATGAAGTCTTAGTATCTGTAAAGCTATAGGCATAGAGTAAGAGTATGTGTTTGGCCTCCAAGTAACTCCAAAATACAGTGACTAACCCAGGCTTGAGTGGTTGTTATACGGTAAGAATGTTCAGCATCCATTTCATCACCCATTTCCTTGCTCTTACCACCAAATGGCACAGCTGCCACGTGAGAATTTTAGATGTTCTCCTATGATTTAATGTGCGCTAACTGGCAGGAACCTCTCGTTGAAAGGTGTGCGCTTCGCTATGAGCAATTAAGCTGCATTTGGAGCTGAGTGAGGCAAATCACCTTAAGAATAGGAAAGTAGAGCTAAACTGAACAGTGCAGAAAATTGGGACAAACAGAGCAACATGCAGAAAAGCATCTCGGCTCTAGTTGTGTAATTGTAGAATAGCTGTCTAAATGCATCTCCCAATTAAACGTGCTTCTTCTGCCAGGCAAAGAATTGGCAGGGAATTATGACGAAAAGTATTGCCACGTTTTAAAAGCTGCCTCCTTCAGAGTTAAGGGGTGACGGGTGGGGGTGGGATCATTTGCACCAAAATGGAAAATCTGCTTTAAATATGGACAGATGTCTTCATACAGTACATGTGATGCGGGGGGTTACGGCGGGGGTGAGACCAAGACGGAAGGATGGAGCTCTCCTCCAGGAGATGGTGCTTCCTGACTGATGAGAGGGCACAGGAAGGAGAGGGTGAAAGAGGAGAGGAGGAAAGAAGGGAAGAGAAGAGAAGGGGAAGTTTACACTCTCGGTGGGGGGAGACATTTCCCTGAACACCAGTTGATGGGTCTCTCTGTCCCACAAAGAGTGGAGTGGTGCTGTCTACAGAGCTGCAGAACAGCCCTGTCTCTGTCTGGATTAGACCCTGCCTGGGTGCAGCACACAAAGGAGAGCTCAAGTAAACGGTTCATGAATGCTGATTAATTGATGCCATTTTTCTGCAGTGTGCCATGGAGATTTAGAGGGATGGGGACTGGGGAGGTTGTGTGGGAGGGGGAGAGTGTTGGCTGTTCAGGGTGTTAGGTTGTTGTTGTCTTGGATGCTCACTGTCTAAGTAGGACTACCCTACTTCTGAGTTTCAGAAGTCATTTTCCTGCAAAGTACTGTAAGTACTACTTCTTTGAAATAAAAAAAACAACCTCAACTTCAAATATCACACTGCCCATCTCTAAACCCTCTGTGATAAACTTAATTAACAGTTATCATTGCCATATTTAACCAGCACTGTCTTCCAGTCCAAGCTCAGGTGGAACCGGCTGAGATGGAGGTTCCCACGAAGGGGTTGAAGGGTACAGGTGTCCTGGGAGAGTGAGGGTGGCCCGGGGGATGGAGGGGCGAACCACTGGCCCATAGCCTGCCTCAATGGAGGGATCCCAGGGGCCAACTCAAAAGGCCGGGTTCCACTTGATGGAGAAAGAAAAGGGCTGTTTCAGCCACTGCCCAGCAGGAAAGATCTGGTTGTGGAAGACCTCTTTCAGGACTCTCTGTTTGTCTGAAGGCTGTCACAGCAGATGAGTACTCAGCAAACAGCGTGAACAAGGATTTGAACCAGAAAACCAACAGAGCCTTGACAATATTGTGATTGGGACTTGTCTCTTTAGTGGGGGCTGAAAGGCGAATTGAGAGCAGGGACAAGTGCGCATTCAGAGCTGGACGTGGAAGCTTTCGGGCTGCTTTTTGATGGATTCTGGCAGATAAATCGCAGTCTGTATGTGTTGGACAAAGTTAAATCATGTTAATCTCCTCTTTTGCTCATTTAAGGTAGAATGGGTGTGAACCTGATCCACTTCCTGTCTTCTTCATTGAGGTCTCACAAAGTCATTGGCTTATGTCCACTTTGTTCTGTCTTGAAAGATTTGGGTGTCCTCGTCAAGTCGCCATGTTGGCACTGACCACTATCCCTCTGAAAATGTATTGAAATAAACATAAATCAGTAGATGATACAATAAATAATTTAAATTGATTTAAATGTACAGTTCAACATCATTTCAGTTTCTGGCTTTTCCATTTCTTGTTCCTGACCCTGTCCTCCTGGCAGGCGGATGCTGCAGGGTACCACTCAGAGCTGCCGCTGTGTGGAGCTCAGAGGTAACCTCTGACCTTAGAGTTTAACCATGGTACCATGTGATACCTTTCATCTTCTCCCAATATGGACTATGTCAGGGTCTGTCTGGGGTTAGGATTCACCGTTTCTTGTTGCTTTAGGCACCACACGCGAGCATATAAACTCACACACAGACACACACACACACACACACACACACACACACACACACACACACATACTCACACACACACACACACACACACACACACACACACACACATACTCACACAAATACGCTCATGTGTATACACAGACACTCACGTGCTTCCGTACACACCTGTCACCTGGAAACCATACAGAGAGATTAGTGGGGAAGCCTCTGCTCATTACACTGAAGGAGAGGAATGGGCCTAGATTAACCTCCATCTCACATAGGGGGTCTGTCTATCATGCAGCTCAAATGAGACATCATATTTTCTGGTACAATTGTGTTTTATAAAGTGAACCTCATTTGATGCTATTGCATTGCTTTTAGTTTACCTCAATATAATCACAGTTTTTGTATTTTTTCTAAATAAAATGTTCACACTAAGAGTGAAAATGGCATTAAACGTTAAAAACGAACAGAAAGAGCAGGCTGGATCGGTGGGAGTAGATTACACATAAAAACGAACAGAAAGAGCAGGCTGGATCGGTGGGAGAAGATTACACATAAAAACGAACAGAAAGAGCAGGCTGGATCGGTGGGAGTAGATTACACATAAAAACGAACAGAAAGAGCAGGCTGGATCGGTGGGAGTAGATTACACATAAAAACGAACAGAAAGAGCAGGCTGGATCGGTGGGAGAAGATTACACATAAAAACGAACAGAAAGAGCAGGCTGGATCGGTGGGAGTAGATTACACATAAAAACGAACAGAAAGAGCAGGCTGGATCGGTGGGAGTAGATTACACATAAAAACGAACAGAAAGAGCAGGCTGGATCGGTGGGAGTAGATTACACATAAAAACGAACAGAAAGAGCAGGCTGGATCGGTGGGAGTAGATTACACATAAAAACGAACAGAAAGAGCAGGCTGGATCGGTGGGAGTAGATTACACATAAAAACGAACAGAAAGAGCAGGCTGGATCGGTGGGAGAAGATTACACATAAAAACGAACAGAAAGAGCAGGCTGGATCGGTGGGAGTAGATTACACATAAAAACGAACCGATTTTATGCTGCTATTTTGTTTCCTTTTTGACTTTGTATATATTAATCGACCTATTTATCCATTTGATGGTGGGGGTAGAGAGGCTAAGAAAGAGCAATGTTGTCTGTTGGATGAGTAGCTCGAACTTTGAAGGTTTGTGAAGAGAGAAGGCTTGTGATGGAATGGGCCTGGGAAGGACTGTGACTTCTCCATTGAGAATGAAGGGGCACGCTGAATTAGCTTGATTTGCCTGTGAATGGGAGCTTTCCATTGTTCCTGTTAGGGAGCTGTCAGATCCAATAGAGAAAGTGAAAACCTCCTTTTATCAACCTTTTCCAAGTGAAACTGAACAGGCAATCAATAACTGAATTCAGGCCCTGGGGAAAGTCAAACGGAATGATATGGAGGTGTTACAAAGGGAGTATTTGTCAAATTGCTAACGGGGGAAAAATAAAATAACTGATGTCATTTGGGTACAGTTTGGTAGTGAGAATAACAGCAAATTGAAAATAACGCATCAATCATCCCAGCAAATTGAATGATTATGTCTGGGATGGAATAACCAAATACTACTGAAAATAAATACAATTATGGCTATTTTTTTATTTATTTAACTAGGCAAGTCAGTTAAGAACAAATTCTTATTTTACAATGACAACCAACCCTGGCCAAACCCTCCCCTAACCCGGACAACGCTGGGCCAATTGTGCGCCGCCAGGGTCTGTATTGATGCCTCTTGCACGGAGATGCAGTGCCTTAGACCGCTGCGCCACTCGGGAGCCTTACCAAGATAAACTGATTTCATAAACATTTTAGGTTATTGTGATGTTATGTTGATGTCATTAGCTATATTTGTTTTAAGTCACATGATTCATTGCAAGTCTGGAAACATTAATTTGAAAACTGCAGGATACCTGTTTTGAGAATGTAAAATGTACTATACACATTCAACACAAGGATGTACTTTTTAAATCATACTTGATGAGATTCCATTTCATCTGTTCTAACCAAAATGTAGATGTTTTGGGAAATATTCCTAATGAATAAAGAGCTCACAGCATATACGGAGACTATTAACAACAGACAGTAACTATTTGTGATTCTTTTTTGAAAGACACTCCGTATATCACTCTCTGCAATAAGACAGAAGAATTGGGAGTGTCAAACTTTTTTAATTAAAGGACTGACACCATATTATTTTGGGGTTTCATTATATTGACCTTATTGTGCTATTGTCCCGACCCTGACACCATGATAATGCCTGAATACAGACGGGATTATGCTGAGGATAAAAAGATCCTATAGTGGCAGCCCGGTTCAATTATCCCTCTAAACACCGACAACACGGAGAGAATAAAACACAAGCCACAGTCCAAGCGGCTCCCAAGACCTCTCTTCTTTGTTATAACAACCATTGTTACAGACCTGAGCAACATTGTTACAGAACTGAGCAACATTGTTACAGACCTGAGCAACATTGTTACAGAACTGAGCAACATTGTTACAGAACTGAGCAACATTGTTACAGACCTGAGCAACATTGTTACAGACCTGAGCAACATTGTTACAGAACTGAGCAACATTGTTACAGACCTGAGCAACATTGTTACAGAACTGAGCAACATTGTTACAGACCTGAGCAACATTGTTACAGAACTGAGCAACATTGTTACAGACCTGAGCAACATTGTTACAGACCTGAGCAACATTGTTACAGACCTGAGCAACATTGTTACAGAACTGAGCAACATTGTTACAGAACGGAGCAACATTGTTACAGACCTGAGCAACATTGTTACAGACCTGAGCAACATTGTTACAGACCTGAGCAACATTGTTACAGAACTGAGCAACATTGTTACAGACCTGAGCAACATTGTTACAGAACTGAGCAACATTGTTACAGAACTGAGCAACATTGTTACAGACCTGAGCAACATTGTTACAGAACTGAGCAACATTGTTACAGACCTGAGCAACATTGTTACAGACCTGAGCAACATTGTTACAGACCTGAGCAGCATTGTTACAGAACTGAGCAACATTGTTACAGAACTGAGCAGCATTGTTACAGAACTGAGCAACATGAATGCAGAGGAGAATTTGAGGTGCTTACTTTTTCAGTTAGTTACACACACTTGCTTGTAGATCCTTTGTCATTGTGTTTGATTTGTGTTCAACGATTTTTGTATAATATACATATTTGAAAGTTAATTTAAAAGACAAAATCCTGGTGTACTTCAGCAAATATTATGCCAAAACATCTAAACAAAAACACAACATTGACTGTGAAACAAACAAGGTATTGTGAGAAATACAACACATATAGCAGGACAAATATACTGTAATTATCTGTGAACTGTGTTTTATCAAGAACACGTTTCCTACAGAACTGTGAGCTGAGAAAATAGAAACATTCAGTGTATATTATCGTCCGCTGGGTTCAAAAGCTGTTCATATCGTCTTCTTAAATACATTCATCAACTCATTTCCCCATATTGGTGCTTCCAATTTTTACGCTGGATGGAGAAAATTAATCGGATCATTTAGCCTCATCAATCAATTTAGTAATTGAGGTCTTAATTGATGGCAGTGATCTACAGTTAATTGAGCACCTCTATTTTAGCCTGTCAATGTTAACGGTGCTCAGATACACTACCCAACAACTGGCCACTCGGGAGGCCACTTTGGGTGAGTTTGGACAAAAGATACACATTTTGTTTCCTGTTCCCATTCTCTGAAATAAACGACCAAAACAAACATCTATATTGTTAAACCGCCAAAACAAACATTTATATTTTTAAACAGCCAAAACAAAAATGTATATTGTTAAACAACAAATACATGTAGCCACATTTCAAAATCTAACTCCAAAAGATTTTTCCTCCATAATAGCAAATTCAGAAACTCTAAATCTAAATTTGGGTGTTTGAAATTGTTGATGCAATTTTACACTGTGAAACTACTCTTTTCCTTCCAATGACGAGGGCATGTGGGTTTTTCATCAAAGTAATAGTCAGCCATCCATCTTCTGTGCACTGTGACACGATAAAACTCTGTGACAAATAAATCATTAGGTCTAATGAGTGTCTCAGTCACCTCAGACTGGGAGCCTGGTGGACAGCCCTGCACCACAGAGCAACTATTCCCATGTATTCCACTTCACTGTCCTCTTTTCTCTCCACCTCAAAACCCTTATACCTTTACACTCTCCCCCAAATCCCCCCTTTCTCAGAGTAACCAGTCCAGTTAAACACTTTAGGCCCTGGGCTAAGAGAGTGGTCGGGAGACCATAAAGAGGGTTAAGTCGCCAAGCTCTCCCAGGATCGAGTCACTATCGCCGGGGCTAGCTAGGTAGGGCTGTGACTAGGGCTGAGACTGTGGTGCTGGAGGGCAGCACCCTCAATTGGGTTAGAGAATACTTTAATTACGGCAGGTTCCCACATTCCTGCTCCGGAGCGAGGACGCCTCCAAACACAATACGAGCCTGAGCCTGGGTGGAAAAAAAAACAGCGAACTCCAGGCCCGGAGTGCAGCTGCGAGGCAATTATCATCAAGCACTCCCACATCTGTGTACAAACACTCCCACAGCTGCTGGCATTGATACTGTAGATGCAGAGCAGGAGAGTGAAAGCTCAGGTCGCCCTCCAGGGCCCCAGTATCGCCTGTGAGATGGGTGCCATGCCTCTATTCATCACAGTGAGGTATCTGTGACACCTCAGAGCATTGAACCTGTTTACAATTTCAAACGAACTGTCACACACTGGCAACAGAGTGTGCTCATTGTTGACATAGAGTGTTGGATAAATGTTTATTTCATTATGCAAAAATCCCAGGAGACTTTATAGGACGGCTAAGTACCGAGGGTATACAGCCCTTGTCAGCCTTAGCGACAGTGTAAACTCCCACCTGCCCCAAATCTGCTATTTGCTGTTGTAACGGACACTTCCTTAAGAGGTGATAGGCCTTGGAGATGGAAATGTCACATTAACAACAGCAGCATCAGGTAGAGGAGAGGTCCTATAACCGGAGAGGCCTGAAGTTTTGTTCCCCCAAGATTATAGCATATTGTATTCACACTTTCTACATTTTTAGGGGTAGATTATGAAATTATTTTCCTTTCATAAAAATGTATTTGATATCTGAAGTAGGACTGGTAGTCAAGTGGTTGTTAGTACAGTAGTAATCTTAGTAGATGTGAGGTCTTATTATATATGGGTTGGGTACTAACAAAGGGTTTATTGATTATTTGATTGGCAGCATACTATGAAAATGGGGGAGTGTGAAGCTGTGAGAGTATCTGAATATGTTTAGGTAGTGTAAAAAAGTGTGAATTTGGTAAATGTGCTGTAGCATTGTAGAAATGTGTTTGGGTGTGAACGATTTGAGGAATGGGGTGTATGTGTGTGAGGGGGCTGTGAGTGTCAGTGAGTGGGCCCGTTTGTGAGAAGAACTCATCACTACCATGACAGAGAGGGGCTGGTGTGGGAGAGGGTAGATGAGTGGGGCTTTACACAGAGGGTAGAGGGGGTGTAGTAGGGGGTAGATGGGCTGCCCTGCCTGTCAGAGCTGAAGGCTGCTGGAAGACTCAGCGGGAGTCCCGCTTGGCCCCCAGGATGCCCTGTTGCTACGGCAAGGCCCCGGAATGCGACCAGCACACAATGGGTTCTTAGGGATCAGAGGGCACTCCGATTTGATAACCACATTAAAGTCCCAGCAACATCTGTTGGGGTGCAGGAGAAAGGGCCTATCACCAGGAACTAACCCCCCAGAACAACAATCATTAACCCCAAACCTTGAGAGAGAAGGGGGACAACGGCCCTCTATTTGTCAGCCGCCCTGCTCCGGGGTCTAATGTTTTACCACCAAACAGCGTGAGAAGAGGAGCTGGCAGGGGCTCCATGCAAACGAGAGAGGGATGATGGAGAGAGGAGAGAATGATGGAGGGAGGAGAGGTTTACCATAGTTTACTCACATCATTAGCGGAATGGCATCATAATTTATGGGACCTACACATAAACACCCCCACACCTCCACAAAAGACCTCCGTCTTGAAAAACGGCAATTAAGTTGTCTCTATTCAACTGCTAGCAAGCATTAATTCAAGTCAAGTTCTATAAAAAAAATACTCAGTTCATATTTTATATAACTATGGACACAAGGGGGTAAATGAAACTCTGGAACCCTGACACACTACATGGCCAAAAGTATGTGGACATCCCTTCAAATTAGTGGATTCGGCTATTTCAGCCACATCCGTTGCTGACAGGTGTATAAAATCAAGTGCACAAACATTGGCAGTAGAATGGCCCATATTGAAGAGCTCAGTGACTTTAAATGTGGCAACGTCATAGGATGCCACCTTTCCAACAAGTCAGTTTGTCAAATTTCTGCCGTGCTAGAGCTATCCCGGTCAACTGTAAGTGCTGTTATTGTGAAGTGTAAACGTCTAGGAGCAACAACGGCTCAGCCGCTGATGTAATTGGTAGACCACACAAGCTCACACTTTGCGCCTAAAATCATCTGCCCTCGATTGCAACACTCACCACTGAGTTCCAAATTGCCTCTGGCAGCAACGTCAGCACAAGTCCTGTTTGTCGGGTGTCGAGCAGTGGAAATGCGTTTTCTGGAGTGATGAATCATGCTTCACCATCTGATAGACCAACAGACGAATCTGGGGTTGGTGGATGCCAGGAGAAGGCTACCTGTCCAAATGTACAGTGCCAACTGTAAAGTTTGGGGGAGGAGGAATAATGGTCGGGGCTTTTTTTCATAGTTCGGGCTAAGCCCCTTAGTTCCAGTGAAGGGACATCTTAACACCACAGCATACAATGACATTCTAGATGATTCTGTGCTTCCAACTGTGTGGCAGCAGTTTGGGGAAGGTCCATTCCTGTTTCAGCATGACAATGCCCCCACGCACAAAGCGATGTCCATATAGAAATGGTTTGTCGAGATCGGTGTGGAAGAACTTGACTGGTCTGCACAGAGCCCTGACCTCAACCCCATCGAACACCTTTGGGATGAATTGGAACACTGACTGCGAGCCAGGCCTAATCTCCCAACATCAGTGACTGACCTCACTAATGCTCTTGTGACTGAATGGAAGCATTTCGCTGCAGCAATGTTCCAGCGTCTAGTGGAAAGCCTTCCCAGAAGAGTGGAGGCTGTTATAGCAGCAAAGGGGGGACCAACTCCATATTAATGCCCATCAGTGGAGGCTGCTGAGGGCAGAACGGCAAATAATAATGGCTGGAACAGAGTGAATGGAATGGCATCAAACACATGGAAAGCATGTTGATGTATTTGATACCATTCCACTTATTCTGCTCCAGCCATTACCATGAGCCCGTTCTCCCCGATTAAGGTTCCACCAACCTCCTGTGATGCCCATGATTTTGGAATGAGATGGTCGACGAGCAGGTGTCCACATACTTTTGGTCATGTGCTATATGTCCTGTTGGTAATAAGATTTGGCAAGGTCTGGAGAAAGACAAGAGGGCCGAGATGGTGAAAGAACAGGTGTCCTGTCACAAAGGGGCTTCTCAGGCTCTAGGATGCTCCTGTGTGATTCATGGGTCAGCAACAAGCCTCATCATCCGCCTCCACAGGTTTCAAACGAAGGCCATCTCTCTTGGATGAATAATTAGGAAACAAAGGCTCATGGGGGAGGAAAGGAGAGGAGAGGCAAGCCAAGGCTAACAGGCCAGATGCAGAGGAGGAGGTAAGCTTTTAGCCCTGTGGTCCATCCATACACACACACACACACACACACACACACACACACACAGCATCCACCTCCTCAATGTATTCCCTGGAGATGAAGGGCCTGCAGGAGGTGCCCCAATGCACAGGCTCCTCAAGTGCCTCCACACAAGTAATCCCATTCACTCCAGCTCATTACATGGGCAATTAAGTGCTGGCTTGGGGTGGTAGGGTGGTAGAGGTGCGGTAGTGGTGGGGCGGTACATTAGTGCAGTGTGGGGGGCGGGGGTACATTACGGAGGCCGGGTATGGGGGGGGTCGCCTGTTGGTCTAAGGACCCCCCATCCACACACACACATGCCTCCCTCCTCCTTGCCATCCCTGCTCTTTCTTCACCTGGGCCGGCTTCATGTGGACACCTGCCTCTCCTAATGAAGATCCATTGCTTCATTTCCATTTCTGGAGTCATATCAGAGACAGTGAAGCAACAAAACAAGCCTGTTTCCTCCCCGCCCAGGCCTGGAGGGCCAGATTGAATGACATGGCTAAGTGCTCTGGCGGAGCAGGGGCAGCTGCGGAGCCTGAAAATGGGATTTGGTCCGGGGGGCTGATCTGAAGTGGGGGGCCTGGAGGATGGAGAGGGATGGATAGGGCCCTGTGTTTGGATTGGCTACAATGGCAGCCGTGTGCTACCTCAGCAGCTCCTTAACAGTAATGAGGCTTTCTGCAGAGCAGGATGAGGAGAGGAGGAGAGGAGAGGAGTTGGGGTGCCACTACACACCTACCTCACACACTGCTCTCACCTCCTTAGCAGACAAGAGCCACGCTACTCGGACACACACAATAACATGCACACTCGTGTACAAGCTCACACAACACCTCCACAAATCCATTTAGAAAATAAATAAATTACAAAACACATGGGTGTACAAAAATATGGGGTTTTAGACAATCTCTATATGGTAGCAACTGTAATCTGAGTTTAAAACATATTTCTCAGGACTATGTATCATAATGAATAGTGTAGTTGGTAGATGAAGTAGTACAAGGATATTAAATGTAGTCAAGTTTAGTCCTACCTGGGCAGGACGGCTGCTTGTGGGAACCTGAGCTTTTAACCCTGTCAACAATCTCTGAACAAACAAACAGCAGGCCGCCATTACTGTTTGAGACCACAAAAAGCGAAGGGGGGGGGCAAGATCGAGACCAGAATGGGGACAAGGGTTCTGAGACCGAGTCAAGACCATAACCAGAATAATGTGAGTCCAAATGAAGACCTTGATTGTAATTTTGTAAAATGACCACCATAATAAGAGTTTGAAATGTCCAGTATTTCTGTGTTCATATTTCAGAACAACATATGGATTCTTCAGAATAGTGAAAAATCGATGCTGAGGTAAAATAGAGCCACTCTACAAATGATTACTAGCCCAAACACAATGGGCAACAATGGGCCTTCTACGCCTTCAGAGAAGGGCTCAGGATTTCATCTCTTCAGTTTTGTTGGAAAGGAAATGGTTAACACTGAAGAGAAAATGTTTGTTTTTTTGCTGGTCTTTGGGGAGATAAATCTAGGTTGCTAGGTCAGCCATTGGCTAGGTGTCAAGGCTGTGGGTAACTGGTGAAAGGAGTCAGGCACAGGAGAGCTGGGATGTGTGGACAAGGTATTTAGTACAAGATAACACCAGTATAAAACACTATACAATGTTTTATTAAATGCAAACCAGGTGTGTACGAAAACAAGACAAGACAAATGGATATATGAAAAAGGGAGCGGCGATGGCTAGAAAGCCTGTGACGTCGATCGCCGAACGCCACCCGAACAAGGAGAGGAACCGACTTCGGAGGAAGTCGTGACACCCAGGAGGAATATGACACTTATTTTTACAAATCTGACAAGCAACCACTTAGATATGGTAATTTTCACGTTTTCATAAATTCTTAGAATGTTTGGGAATTACGTATGGTAATGCATTTGTGAAAATTCTATAGCAATATAGAGTTGGAAAGTGACCGTAAGTTTGGACAATTAATAGACACTGCAGTAAATAAAACCGAATAAAAACATCTGGCTTGTCCAGGACCAGAGTCTACGCAGACCAGAGCTACAGTAGACCTTTATACAAACAAGCCAATTGCCACATGGGCCTGTCATCATTTACTTTGAACTAGACTGTGTGTTTACAGGCAGTTGCAACAATGCAACTTTAGATCATTAAAACAATCATTAGTTGGCCATCAAAATTGCACTGATAAACAATGGGGAATTGTAGCCTCTTCGTCCATCTGCAGCTTGCCTGCCAATGCATGCTTGTCCCAACCAAGCACCCAAGCTAACTGGCTAAAGTTGGCTAGCTTGCTAGCTACTTCCAGACACAAATGAGAGAAAAGCTCACTATTTTACTCGCCATAGCAGAGCTGGCTAGGTGTTGTCTAGAGCGTTCTTGACTAACTATAACTTTTTTTGCTTACGTTTACTGACACCGGTCATATTGAGCAGGTGTTGCGTGCTCTAGCACACTCAGACAAGGGTGCTCTGAAATCGGAGTAGATAGCCAGAGTGAATTTGAGAAATCAAGCAAGAGACATGCTAACTGTATAACAGTTTCAAGTTCTTGCTAGCTAACCAAATGACACCTGCATCTCTAGCTGTGTATAGCCACCAAAAAATGATATGAGGGGAAAAAGTCAGTCCCTCACCCACTCCTCCAATGGCATGACATCATCCTAGTAGCTAGCTAGCTATCTAGCTAACATTAGGCTCAGTGTTTTTAGCTGGCTACTGAAATAATAGATAGATAATAATAGATACGCTATTAGCCACATTATGACTGACTTGTGCTCATTGCCCTTGCTAGTTTGATTGTATTGACATTCCCAGCCTTAGTTACATTTGTCAGTTTTTGTCCAGAATATTGAGTCATTGAAACAAACAGTGCATCCCGAATGGAGGCAGCAAACATTATACCAGGTTGTGATTTACAACCTGATAGCAATATGTTTGGGACTACCAAGAAATGTATTGGTGAATTATATTAATCATACATTGTGCTTCAACCATCTATTTTGCCAACAATGCCTTATAGTACGTCATTGAACGTTGAGTCAAATATAACTTATTTTTAAAACCTCTTATAAAGTTGGTTTTGTAGCATGAACTGGGAATTTGATATTTTTTAGGATACTACAATTGTCTGTTTATTTCATATCTGCAAAGTTGTTAAAACGCTTTCAGTTCCACTTTAAACTTTGAGTCACTGCTAAATGTACTTTGTGTGCTAGACATTCACTCTTTTTTTACAGGCAAAATAAATAAAAAATGGATTGTCTAAGTCCACAACGATGCTTAAAACACACCAATCTGATTGGGTGGGCCTATCAGGGCCTGGCTCCCCCAGTGGGTGGGCCTCTGTCCACCCCATCCATGTCTTCTCCCCTGATGCAAACAGAGCAGGATGACAATTGCCCATCACAAATATCCTACTAATCAACACTTTGTGCTAAACTTTTTCAATACCTGATTCGCATACCCATTGTTGCCTTAGTTAGCATTTACTGGTATAGATCATAAGTTGAAACGTCTTTGCTACCCTACCAGCTACCGATGTCATTCTTCTGTGAGTTGCTCATTGCTTGCTTTGCGATTGTGTAGGCTACTTTGTTCATGGTTTCTCTATTGTACTACAAAATTGAAAAATCGTATACCTCCACTATACTAATTTGATACGCATCAGTAGAGATTAGACACTATACACTATACCCTCCACTATACACTATACACTACTGACCTTTTGTGTTTTACAAAAAGTGTTATTACGATTAGTGTCCTTTCAGATTCAAAAACCTGTCACACAGAAGACCTATAGGTTCACCACTGTACTAACCTGTCACACACTGAAGACCTATAGGTTCACCACTGTACTAACCTGTCAGACACTGAAGGCCTAGAGGTTCACCACTGTACTAACCTGTCACACTGAAGACCTATAGGTTCACCACTGTACTAACCTGTCACACTGAAGACCTATAGGTTCACCACTGTACTAACCTGTCACACTGAAGACCTATAGGTTCACCACTGTACTAACCTGTCACACACTGAAGACCTATAGGTTCACCACTGTACTAACCTGTCACACTGAAGACCTAGAGGTTCACCACTGTACTAACCTGTCACACCCTGAAGACCTATAGGTTCACCACTGTACTAACCTGTCACACACTGAAGACCTATAGGTTCACCACTGTACTAACCTGTCACACACTGAAGACCTGTAGGTTCACCACTGTACTAACCTGTCACACACACAGAAGACCTATAGGTTCACCACTGTACTAACCTGTCACACAGAAGACCTATAGGTTCACCACTGTACTAACCTGTCACACTGAAGACCTATAGGTTCACCACTACTAACCTGTCACACTGAAGACCTATAGGTTCACCACTACTAACCTGTCACACTGAAGGCCTAGAGGTTCACCACTGTACTAACCTGTCACACTGAAGGCCTAGAGGTTCACCACTGTATTAACCTGTCACACTGAAGACCTATAGGTTCACCACTGTATTAACCTGTTACATGCTGAAGATCTATAGGTTCACCACTACTAACCTGTCACACTGAAGACCTAGAGGTTCCCCACTGTACTAACCTGTCACACTGAAGGCCTAGAGGTTCACCACTGTATTAACCTGTCACACTGAAGACCTATAGGTTCACCACTGTATTAACCTGTTACATACTGAAGACCTATAGGTTCACCACTGTACTAACCTGTCACACTGAAGATCCATAGGTTCACCACTGTACTAACCTATCACACTGAAGATCTATAGGTTCACCACTGTACTAACCTGTCACACTGAATACCTATAGGTTCACCACTGTACTAACCTGTCACACACTGAAGACCTATAGGTTCACCACTGACACACACTGAAGACCTATAGGTTCACCACTGTACTAACCTGTCACACACTGAAGATCTATAGGTTCACCACTGTACTAACCTGTCACACTGAAGACCTATAGGTTCACCACTACTAACCTGTCACACTGAAGACCTATAGGTTCACCACTACTAACCTGTCACACTGAAGACCTATAGGTTCACCACTGTACTAACCTGTCACACACTGAAGACCTATAGGTTCCCCACTGTACTAACCTGTCACACTGAAGGCCTAGAGGTTCACCACTGTACTAACCTGTCACACTGAAGACCTATAGGTTCACCACTGTACTAACCTGTCACACTGAAGACCTATAGGTTCACCACTGTACTAACCTGTCACACTGAAGACCTATAGGTTCACCACTACTAACCTGTCACACTGAAGGCCTAGAGGTTCACCACTGTATTAACCTGTCACACTGAAGACCTATAGGTTCACCACTGTATTAACCTGTTACATACTGAAGACCTATAGGTTCACCACTGTACTAACCTGTCACACTGAAGATCCATAGGTTCACCACTGTACTAACCTATCACACTGAAGATCTATAGGTTCACCACTGTACTAACCTGTCACACTGAAGACCTATAGGTTCACCACTGTACTAACCTGTCACACACTGAAGACCTATAGGTTCACCACTGACACACACTGAAGACCTATAGGTTCACCACTGTACTAACCTGTCACACACTGAAGATCTATAGGTTCACCACTGTACTAACCTGTCACACTGAAGACCTATAGGTTCACCACTACTAACCTGTCACACTGAAGACCTATAGGTTCACCACTACTAACCTGTCACACTGAAGACCTATAGGTTCACCACTGTACTAACCTGTCACACACTGAAGACCTATAGGTTCCCCACTGTACTAACCTGTCACACTGAAAGCCTAGAGGTTCACCACTGTACTAACCTGTCACACTGAAGACCTATAGGTTCACCACTGTACTAACCTGTCACACTGAAGACCTATAGGTTCACCACTGTACTAACCTGTCACACTGAAGACCTATAGGTTCACCACTGTACTAACCTGTCACACACTGAAGACCTATAGGTTCACCACTGTACTAACCTGTCACACACTGAAGACCTATAGGTTCACCACTGTACTAACCTGTCACACTGAAGACCTATAGGTTCACTACTGTACTAACCTGTCACACACTGAAGACCTATAGGTTCACCACTGTACTAACCTGTCACACTGAAGACCTATAGGTTCACTACTGTACTAACCTGTCACACTGAAGACCTAGAGGTTCACCACTGTACTAACCTGTCACACTGAAGACCTATAGGTTCCCCACTGTACTAACCTGTCACACTGAAGACCTATAGGTTCACTACTGTACTAACCTGTCACACACTGAAGACCTATAGGTTCACTACTGTACTAACCTGTCACACTGAAGACCTAGAGGTTCCCCACTGTACTAACCTGTCACACACTGAAGACCTAGAGGTTCCCCACTGTACTAACCTGTCACACTGAAGGTCTAGAGGTTCCCCACTGTACTAACCTGTCACACTGAAGGCCTATAGGTTCCCCACTGTACTAACCTGTCACACTGAAGGCCTATAGGTTCACCACTGTACTAACCTGTCACACTGAAGACCTATAGGTTCACCACTGTACTAACCTGTCACACTGAAGACCTAGAGGTTCCCCACTGTACTAACCTGTCACACTGAAGATCTATAGGTTCACCACTGTACTCACCTGTCTCACTGAAGACCTATAGGTTCACCACTGTATTAACAGGTGTATAATAGATATAGGCTGTTTAGATATTCATGTTTCATTGGAAACTGATAATTGTTCGTTTTTTACTTCGCTGGTCTCGGCTGGTTTCGGGAAGAAATTAAAAGTCCTCATTGCCCTAGACCGAGTCAAGACCAAATACAAATGTATCCGACACAGAGACAAGACCAAGACACTCAATATGTGGTCTCGAGACTGGACTCGAGTACTACAACACTGCTTTGTTGTTTCCATCAAGTACACAACATGTAATGGCCCATTTGATTACCAATCAACTTCTAAAAGAGCAGCAGCAATCCTGTCATTTCTTGCGTCATGCTTTCTCATGGTGGACCTTTCCCCCCTCCCTGCCATATGCATATGTCTGTCAGTACAGTGGTTTAGGCTTCCCTTGTTAACATGTTCTGGCTCATTGACTCCTCTCAGCACCCTGGGGGGGAGGGCCTCAGAGCTGGGCCAGGTGAGGAAGGGGAAGACAGAATCATAACAAACTAAGAGGAACTCAATGTCACAGCTTCCTGATCCTACGACACTCCTGCAGTGTGGAAGAATTCAGCATTTAGTTCTACTTATTTTATTCAATTAAGAGTTTAGACTGTGAATTGTGCAGATTTTTTCAGGGCAGTTTTAAGCTATCAGACCTTTGTTATAAGATAGCATTAATGGTATCCTGGATACAAGGATGCTCTGACTTCACTGAGCGAAGAGAGAAACTCTGCCCCTCCCCCGGAGGCTGGTTACCCGCCTGTCAAGGGTTAGTGGCAGGCCGATCCACCCAAAGTACCCACCTTCTCTCTTTTCCACAGGACTGAGAGATATACAGTAAAACGTCACCCATACCCTATCTATGTAAATTTATCAACACAACTTTTTGAATGTCCTTATTATCAGTAATTTTACTTGTGATTTCAATTTTAATGTGATTTTGTGTGCGTAATGTGTGTGTGTGTGTGTGTTTGGGGTGGAGTCTTAGGGGTAGGTATAGGTTGGAGGTTGGTTGGTTGTGTTTGGTGTCATTTTGCAGGTCCCTCTGCACTCACCTGGAACACAGCACTTCCCCTCCATTGGTCTTATCAGGTCCCAGAGGAAATACCTGACACAGGTAAACACGACCCCTCGGCCATCCGCCCGGCCCCAACCCTAGCCTGGATGTTGTTCTTTATGCATCACTGAGGAGCCCCACCCACCATTCCTTACCCTCCTCCTACACCTCCACCCCTCATCTCTCTGTCTCAAATGTAATCGTATCTACGTATCAGCAGGTGTAACCGTATATCCTGCTAATCAAGCCGCAGTGTCTTCAGCTCTGTTTTACATTGTCACCGCAATGATATATGGGAGTCTTGTCTGACAGAAATAAAACAAAATTGGAATTATTTTTTTATAGAAAAGTATTCCTGCACTAATGTAATGACATTTTTTTTTTCAAGGATGATGATGATTATTAAAATACAGAACTGTTCAGTCCTACGTTTAATGGCTTTAGAATGTAATTCATTCTTCATAATCTATCCTGATGTGAATAATAAATGTGGGGGTGGTGATTCATACATTATATGAATTATTTCCTACAGATTAGTAATACAGGTGTTCTCGCTCTCTCTCAAATAAGACACAGTTGATAATCCCAAAACAACATCACACAGCCTGATCAGTTTACAAACCTCCTACCCCCACCATGTAGACTCGCACACGCACACACACTCGCACGCACACACACGCGCACACACACACACTCAGAAACACTACCATTCTGCTCCTCTACATATGACAACCTGTTGTCCAGTCGGAGGGGGAACTGAGTGATGCCATGTCCGTCTCTCATCTCATGAGGGGAGATACACACCGGTGACACGAGAGTGAGACTTCCCCTTTAGAGGTGGAGGGGAGATTGGGAATCAACCCAGAGATATTTCAACAGAAACAACCACAAACACACTCCTGATTAGTTCATTGTGATCAGCCACAACAGTACACCTGCACATTCAGGTAACAGCTAAGATAATGGAAACACTTGAGTAAATGAGGGTTCTGTCAGCCTTGTTATGGTGTGTGGAGCTTTTTCCTGACATGGTTTCTGTCCACTCTAGCCTTTCGAGGACAGGGTTAACACCAGTAAATAGACAGCCATTCTGAGTAATCAGCTTCAACCTATGATGAATCATTTTTATCCTGAAGTGGATGACAAACTGTAATTTGTCAACGTATTGTGACGTGGAATCTACGTAGAAAATGCATCGGATTTGAAATAAGTAATCAATTGTTGTTTCAAGGATGAAATGTCTATCACGGGATTGTGTCATCACGGTAAACAAATTTCGACATAAACAAACCTTGTATAAAATATGTTGAATTTCTACTTTTAAAACAGCATTCGATTTTCAGCGTTATATCCACGATCAGAAAAATTTACAAAACAGTCTGGGCAGCACCTTCTACTGGATAGTTGATTTATCTACAGCTATCCCTTGGTCTCCCATTCAAGGCTTTAACCAAGCCCTGCTTAGCTATGACACGTCACTGACTAATACCAACGTGCTATCATGATACTGATTGTTGAAAGATCTCCACTTAAAAATTAAATAGATTCACTGTTGCTATCGAAGTCATTCCAAAGGGTAGGTTTTAACAGAGCAAATGAAATGTGTAAAGTCATCAACAGCAATTATTTAAATTCAAACCAGAATTCAACTAAGAATAGACAATAGAATAGGCCTAGGGTTTAAAGCTCTGGTTGATTTCAAATGGAATGATATTTAGTTATATTCAATTGTGTTTGGTTGTCAACACAACCAAGATGTATCTTCTGCTTGGATAGTTCCATCTGTGTCACTGACTTAGTCTGGATTTAAAAGAATGATGGAGGCCACTCTGTTCTTGGGGACCTTCAATGCTGCGTACATTTTTTGGTAGCCTTCCCCAGATCTGTGCCTCAACACAATCCTGTCTCAGAGCTCAATGGACATTTCTGTTTTTGTTTGTTTTATAAATGTGCTAAAAATGTGCTATAAATGTGCTAAAAACCTGTTTTCGCTCTGTCAGTATGGGGTATTGTGTGTAGATTGTTGAGGATTTGCATTTATTTAATTCATTTTAGAATAAGGCTGTAATGTAACAAAACCCCCAAAACATATCACTACAATTCTACTTTACTATCAAGTACTTTAAAATTGAAACAATGCAAAAAAAAAAAAAACATTTTGCAGTATTTTACAGTATAAAGGACATTCTATGTTTTTGTTCTATGTTTTGTATTTCTGTGTTTGACCTGGTATGGTTCCCAATCAGAGGCAGCTGTCTATCGTTGTCTCTGATTGAGAACCATACTTAGGTAGCCTGTTCCCACCTGTGTTTGTGGGTAGTTGTTTTCTGTTTTGTGTGTCTTCACCTTACACAACTGTTTCGTTTCATTCACTCGCTCTCTTTGTTGGTTTTTGGTTATTGCAGTGTTCAGTTTATTTATTAAAATTAACACGGACACTTACCATGCTGCGTTTTGGTCTGATCCTTCCTATTCCTCATCCGAGGAGGACAACAATCGTTACAACAGGACTAGGGGCACAGGTATTTGTCAGGTATTTGTCTGTTGGTGTAAAGGACGGTGATAGCAAACCTTACATATTGCATGGCTTCTTTAAATGTAACTTTCTCCGTGAGAAAGTCCATAATTTGGTGTTTTGTTGTTGGTGATGGACATCACTGTCTCAGGCGACGCTCCATAATCTCCCACAAGTGTTCTATTTGGTTGAGATCTGGTGACTGAGACATGGCTTATGGCTTACATTGTTTTCATGCTCATCAAACCTTCAGTGACCACTCCTAAGGAACACTACGTCATTTCAACATGGATAATTGGGTAATATTTGGTTGAGATGGTGATCAATGAGTTTGCAACCAATATTCACCCACTCAAAAATACAGGCAAAAGTTAGTTGAATTTCCAATGTGTAATCACTATGCTTCCAATGGAAAAACAATGTTGGAATTTTGGTGTCCATCACTGCGCTTTCAACCATTTAAAAGCACAAAAAAGTTTAAACGGTAATACAGATATTTTGTTTACTTAAACAACAGATTAATGTGTTATCACTGTGCTTCATCTAATAGCAGAACCAAATGACCTGGACTGCAGTTGAGATTACATTAAAAGTACATGGTGCACCTGATCAATGCCATTCGAGATTCTGCACAGACTATTACAGTCATTGGGAAGATCTCCACAGACCTGCGACAACCTCTGCATGCTATCTTGAACATGCACACTTTATATGATTACATAAGAAGACGTGTATAGTTACGGTAACCTCAAAATGTGGCCATGGATGTGTTACTCATTTTATGGTTGAATGTTACATTAGTTGGTAAGAGCCTTAACTTTAGGCTATTTACTGCATTTCAAAAGTGAAATTGAATTATGTTTGGTTGTCTCCAACTCAAACAAAAATCTAAGTTGAAGAATATGACCAAATCAAACATTAAATGCAATTGAAATAAAGTTTGATTTAGTGCTATTCTTTAACTAGATTTTTGGTTGAAATGGAGACGTGAATGCAAAATATCCCATTTTAATTTGTAGAAAAACTAGAATTAAATGGAAGGAGTTTGGAACCACCAAGACTATTCCTAGAGCTGGCCGCCTAGTCAAACTGAGCAATCGGGGGAGAAGGGCCTTTGGTCAGGGAGGTGATCAAAAACCCGATGGTCACTCTAACAGAGCTCCAGAGCCCCTCTGTGGACATGGGAGAACCTTCCAAAAGGACAACCATCTCTGCAGTACTTCACCAATCAGTCCTTTATGGTAGAGTGGCCAGACGGAAGCCACTCCTCAGTAAAAGGCATATGACAGCCAGCTTGGAGTTTGCCAAAAGGCACCTAAAGGACTCTCAGACCATGAAAAACAAGATTCTCTGGACTGATGAAACCAAGATTAAACTCTTTGGCCTGAATGCCAAACGTCACGTCTGGAGGAAACCTGGCACAATCCCTATGGTGAAGCATGGTGGTGACAGCATCATGCTGTGGGGATTTTTTTCAGCGACAGGGACTGGGCGACTAGTCAGGGTGGAGGGAAAGATCAACGGAGCAAAGTACGGAGAGATCCTTGATGAAAACCTGCTCCAGAGCGCTCAGGACCTCAGACTGGGGTGAAGGTTCACCTTCCAACAGGACAACAACCCTATTAACACAGCCAAGACAATGCAGGAGTGGCTTCGGGACAAGTCTCTGAATGTCGTTGAGTGGCCCAACCAAAGCCTGGACTTGAACCCGATTGAACATCTGTGCAGAGACCTGAAAATAGATGTCAGCGACACTCCCCATCCAACCTGACAGAGGTTGAGAAGATCTGCAGAGAAGAGTGGGAGAAACTCCCAAATACCCAACAAGACTCGATCGAGGCTGTAATTGCTGCCAAAGGTGCTTCAACAAAGTACTGAGTAAAGTGTCTGAATACTTATGGAAATGTAATTTTCAGTTATTTATTTTTAATACATTTGCAAACATTTTTAAAAACCTGTTTTTGCTTAGGTATTGTGTGTAGATACAGTTGAAGTCGGAAATTTACATACACTTAGGTTGGAGTCATTAAAACTCATTTTTCAACCACTCCACAAATTTCTTGTTAACAAACTATAATTTTGGCAAGTCAGTTAAGACATCTACTTTGTGCATGACACAAGTAATTTTTCCAACAATTGTTTACAGACAAAGTTTCACTTATAATTCACTGTATCACAATTCCAGTGGGTCAGAAGTTTACATACAGAAAGTTGGTTGTGCCTTTAAACAGCTTGGAAAATTCCCCAAAATGATGTCATGGCTTTAGAATCTTCTGATAGGCTAATTGACATAATTTGTGTCAATTGGAGGTGTACCTGTGGATGTATTTCAATGCCTACCTTCAAACTCAGTGGCTCTTTGCTTGACATCATGGGAAAATCAGAAGAAATCAGCCAAGACCTCAGAAATAAAATTGTAGACCTCCACAAGTCTGGTACATCCTTGGGAGCAATTTCCAAATGCCTGAAGGTACAACATTCATCTGTACAAACAATAGTATGCAAGTATAAACAACATGGGACCACGGAGCAGGCATACCGCTCAGAAAGGAGACATGTTCTGTCCTAGAGATCAATGTACCTTGGTGCGAAAAGTGCAAATCAATCCCAGAACAACAGCAAAGGACCTTGTGAAGATGCTGGAAGAAACAGGTACAAAAGTATCTATTTCCACAGTAAAACAAGTCTTATATCGACATAACCTGAAAGGCCGCTCAGCAAGGAAGAAGCCACTGCTCCAAAACCGCCCTAAAAAGCCAGACTACGGTTTGCAACTGCACATGGGGACAAAGATCGTACTTTTTTGAGAAATGTCCTCTGGTCTGATGAAACACAAATAGAACTGTTTGCCCACAACGACCATCATTATTTTTGAAGGAAAAAAGGGGATGCCTGCAAGTCGAAGAACACCATCCCAACCGTGAAGCACGGGGTGGCAGCATCATGTTGTGGGAGTGCTTTGCTGCAGGAGGGGCTAGTGCACTTCACAAAATAGATGGCATCATGAGGAAGAAAAACAATGTGGATATATTGAAGCAACATCTCAAGACATCAGTCAGGAAGTTAAAGCTTAGTCTCAAATGGAAAATGACCCCTAAACATACTTCCAAAGTTGTGGCAAAATGGCTTAAGGACAACAAAGTCAAGGTATTGGAGTGGCCATCATATAGCCCTGACCTCAATTCTATAGAAAATGTGAGGGCAGAACTGAAAAAGCGCATGCCAGGAAGGAGGCATACAAACCTGACTCAGTTACACCAGCTCTGTCAGGAGGAATGGGCCAACATTCACCCAACTTATTGTGGGAAGCTTGTTGAAAGCTACCTGAAATGTTTGACCCAAGTTAAACAATTTAAAGGCAATGCTACCAAATACTAATTGAGTGTATGTAAACTTCTGACCCACTGGGAATGCGATGAAAGAAATAAAAGCTGAAATAAATCATTCTCTCTACTATTATTCTGACATTTCACATCTTTAATATAAAGTGGTGATCCTAGCTGACCTAAGACAGGGAATTTTTACTGGGATTAAATGTCAAGAATTGTGAAAAACTGAGTTAAATATATTTGGCTAAGGTGTATGTAAACTTCTGACTTCAACTGCATCTATTATTTTGAATGCTAGAAAGTAAACAACATTATTTAAGGTATTGTATAGTGATTAAAAACAAAGACGGCTATTCAAATACTTAAAACAAATTATAATTACAAATCAAATATGCATCCATACGTTTTATGTCATTAACTTTGCCGCATTGACAATCATTCATCACAAAGATATACAAGGACCTTGAGCATTCCCTCCAGTGGCAAACTGTGATCGGAGAAAGGGTCTATATTGAAGAAAATGATTCGCTTATCACACCCTTGTAGTATGTCATACATTTGAGGATTCCATTGATATTTTGATGTCTAAATGAAAAGTGTAAATAATGTTAATCAACCTAAATGAAGGGACATTTAATTGTGAGCACAATGAACAATCAATCTAATTATTTTTAAAGGGTTAATGACCTGATATTTGAGCTGTGGCCTCCATTTAAGAACATCCTGAATTACCATTTGTTCGTTGGTGTTGCTACACCTACTGGTGGCACAATGTTATTGTAATGGTAAAACAAATATAAAAGTAATTTCAGTATTTTAAAGCTACCATATTACTTCATTTAGAATGAGAAGATTTACCCAAATACTTTTAAGTAAATGTTTTTCAAAATGCCATGAACAAATGCCACCGCATTTCAATAATTTCCTGTAGTCAGTGATGCTTGTGTGTGATCTGGATGGTGATTGAACTGGCACTTCCAGCCCTGTGCTGCTGTAGTGAGGTGAGGAGGGTGGGAGAGCTGAAGCTGCCACTTCCGGAAGGGGGAGAGCTCTCCTGGGACCAGCTGGCCCGGTTAGACGGAACATTCCCACAGTCTCAGTCTGCCTCCAGGACAGAGGGGCCAGGCGGGGGCCAGGCCGTGGGGCCGAGGCCACCCTCCCCCTCCCTCCGCTGGACTGGCTAACCTCTCTGGTTCTCACCCCTGGGCCTCCACCCCATTTACCCCCCACCCCCATCCCCACTGTCACCTGAGCCACACAGGTAAATGCCTAACTTTATTTGATGGATGCGGTTTCCCACGGCAACCCCCGCGTCAGATTCTGGAGTGGGGTGGTGATTGCGGGCTGATAACCCCCATGGAGCACCTCTCTCCTGACCGCCAGGACGGGGTGAGAGAAACACAAGATAAAACATCCTGGCCGTGTCACACACCTGTGTGTACGCCTCATCAGCCCGAGACAAAGGGTGCTCCGTCCCTACAATCCAATTAAGAGCTCCTGCCCACAGCAAATAACACACGCTTACTGCTTGACATAGATGACACTGTCAGTGATCGTATTTCCTTGGGTTTTCAGATGGATAAATCCTGTGTTTCATTTAAATCTGAGGTTTTCTCTGCCAAGGCTGGGGTATTTGCCAAGTGATGTCTCCATGTTGTTTTGATGTGTAAAGGAGTGGAACATCCAACGACTGGCTGACTCAACACTGTCCTAGCTTAGCTGACCACTGACCCATACCACCGTGTCGACTACTGGCTGCTGCTGCAGTGCGCGCGCGTGCGTGTGAGAGAGAGAGGCAACTGTGCATTGAAATGTGTGTGAGTGAGAGAGATTTGTGACCTGTGGCCACAAGAAACGGGAAACCAGTGAAGAACTAACACCATTGTAAATACAACCCATATTTCTCTTAATTTGTACCTTTTGTACTTGAACTGTTTGCACATAATATGAAATGTGTAATGTCTTAATTAATTTGGAACTTTTGTGAGTGTAATGTTTACAGTTCATTTTTATTGTTTATTTCACATTTGTTTATTCATTTGTTTATTCATTTGCTTTGGCAATGTTAACATATGTTTCCCATGCCAATAAAGCCCTTACATTGAAATTGAATTGAGAGAGAGACGCAGACAGACAGTGACAGAGGGAGAGAGAGAGAGAGGGAGAGAGAGAGAGAGAGAGAGAAGCACCACAGCCTATATTTATGTTTATTTATTTTCTCTTTTGTACTTTTAACTATTTGCACACCATCTGAAAACCCACTTGGCAACGTGACATTTGAAATGTCTTTATTCTTTTGGAAGTGTAATGTTTACAATATTTGTTTTGTTTATTATCTATTTCACTTGCTTTGCCAATGAAGCTAAAGCCCCTTAAATTGAATTGAATTGAGAGAGACAACAGTGCATTGAAATGTGATGTTATTGTTTATTTCACTTTTATTTATTATCTACTTCACTTACTTTAGAAACATATGTTTCCCATGCCAATAAAGCCCTTAACAAATTGAAATTTAATTGAGAGAGATGCAACTGTGCATTGAAATGTGAGTGTCCGCGTGTGTCCACACTAATCAAGCAGTAATCTTAATTGGTGTTTCTTCATTATTAGTGTGACATCTTCCCTCTCCTCCTCCCTCTACCCCTCCTCAGATAGACAAAGTAGTAGAGGGGATTGGGGAACAATGGTTTAGAGGTGAAGACCTGTATCATTTTTTATTTATTTTACCTTTATTTAACTAGTAATGTCTTACTGTCTTTATTAAGTCAGTTAAGAACAAATTCTTATTTTCAATGACGGCCTAGGAACAGTGGGTTAACTGCCTGTTCACACAAACCCCTTCCGGTTACTAGTCCAACGCTCTAACCACTAGGCTACCCTGCCGCCCCATGCTTGAGTCCTATCTGTTCCCTCATCTCTGTCAGAAGATGTCGATAAACCAACTCAAACATCCTGCAGCCACCTGGTGTCACGTGCTCCGGCTACAGGGACCCCCCCCACCCCCCTTCACACTCAGTCTATAAGGCCAGGCTGCTATGGACTCTTCTCAGGCCTAGGGCCCAGGGATGTTTGCTGAGGTGAGGTGGGGAGTGTGGAGGTTTCATGGTCAAGCCAGACTAAACACATAGACCTGGACTACAGCAGTATGAGAGAGAGATGAGAGACAAGAGAGAGAAGGAGAGAGAAAGAGAGAGAGAGAGAGAGAGCGAGCAACATCATGTAAACAAACCTGCTAAAACATTACCTATCTAAAATAATAGGAAAATCCTTCCATATTCTATTCAGTATTAATCTACTGCCGTTGTGACTGTAGACAGGCTTTAGTATGACTTCTGGTGTCCAACCACAAGTGTGGATGCACATACACACACAACCCTTTTCCGCACACACACACGTCTAGAGCAGCAGGAGGAGGAAGTGCCAGTGAATGCAGGTTAATATCAGGAGCACTTGACAACAATAGCGTGTTAGGAAAAGCTTGGTCTGTAATAAGGTCTTCGTTGGGACTTTAGAGCCACATCACATCATTACTCATCCTGCTAGCCAATTTGCCTGTCGGCATGGCAACCGGCCCAAGCTGAAGCCAGAGGCAAGACTGGAATCTTAATGCCTGCCTGGTCGGGGAGAGAGAACACACAGAATGTTCTCGTGGAGAGAAAAGTTCACAAGTGGCCACAGTGACCCTTCACTGTCCAAGCCAAGATCTCAGAAATGGGGGTTGGAGTTGGTCAAGAGAAAAACTTCAACATAAATGTAATCTTTTCTAACATTCAGCACGCACAGCATCCGCGGAATGCATACATTTACTCCTAAGACACCATCTGGATGTAACCAACCAGTTGCTGCCTTGTGTGACTATATGTGTATACACTGCAGTGGTGGTAGGCGGGCAGGAAAGCAGGCAGGCTGTGACAGTGGAGGTATTCGGCAGGGGTGTGTGCTGGGTGGGTGTGTGTGCGGAGTTATCCTGCAGGTCGCGGAGTGTGTTGGGTCAGTGTGGAGCGGTCAGCAGCTGCTGCCTGGCCTGGGTCCCACGATTCCCAGGCTAGGGGAGGTAGTGGAGGGAGGTGGGGGACTGACAGGGCCGTAATAAAATCAGGCGCCGTGGTTGGGCTGTGTGCGGCTCATTGTTCCCTGGGCTGGGCCCGCGGCTGCTGTTTACTTTCTCCCATATGCATTATTCAACGGCACAGGAGCTCCCAGAGAAAGGGGCCCCATTCAGGGATCCTCTTGCCCTTGTTTTGTTTTGCTAATTTTCAATTAAAATAAACCAGCTCTCGCCAGGGCCCGGGCCAAGCTGAGCCGAGCCGAGCTGAGTGGGAGAGAGAGACAGGGGACGGGGGACGGCGAGTCTAATGCTGGGGCGTCTGAGAAGATTAGGCTGATCATACGGATGAGGATAAAATGCTGCTTATCATCTATTACGGCTGTGGCAGGGATATGTTTTCTTGCAGTGGGGTTTAAGGCAGACAATGAGACGGGATGCTGTTCGGTTGAGAGCGTATTGGCCTCTTAGATTCTGTTGTTGTTGTCCCGCTAACATGACCCACTTATCATTGTTCAAATGTCTGTTTCCGCTTGATCCATGTCAACATACTCAAATATGTTCATAATTCTACATAGATCAACAAGTACATTTTTTCTGCATTGATCCATTAGGCTACAGAAGTTCTGATTCAATTTTCCCACTGAGTGAGACACAGGATTACCATATGCCCAGTGAAAGAATGAACTAATCACAAAGACAAAGCCTTGTCAATAATGAGTCCCAGAGGTCATTAAATGAAGCTAGCGAGGGCAGGCTGGACTAATCAATAAGTCCACTGATAGCTCCTTTTGGTTGTCCTGCATTCACACAGGAGGGGGCTGAGCCAAGGGGGACTGAGGAGGGGACATTGCCGGGGACAGATGCGGTGACAGTGGGAGTGAGGAGCTGTTAGGAGTGTTAAAGATTCACCACACATCTGCCACTCCAACAGGAAGGGAAGCAGCTACCCAGGGTGGGTCTGCCCCCGCCGACAGCCTGGCTCCATGACTCCATGCCTACCTGTCTCTCAGCCTGCCTCTCTGCCTGTCTCTCAGCCTGCCTCTCTGCCTGTCATTCTGTTAGCCTCCCTTCACGACTCCGTCACTCTATCCGCCCCGTTCCCTGTCAGATAACTGATACAACCTGTTACCTAACCATGTTCTCCCTCCAGCAAGTGCCTCTTAAAAATACATTCAAATGTTCACAAACATCCCACCACTCTCACAGAAACTAGAGTCTCCTGATCATAATTACAGCTGTTGGCAGCAACCTGTTGCAGCCTGCTCTGCACTACACTGTCAGCGTCTGTGTTGACTGAACTCTTCACCATTAAAGCTGTGTTCTAGCACTAACAGCTAATAACGATCCCAGGCCATCCCAAACAGGGAGGGATTCTCTTCTTTGACAGTGTCCCTGCTCCCCATTAGTGCTGTTAGTGAGTGGAGGCTGAATGTGGATGTGGAGGGCCTCTTGGCTTGGATGGATAGAAGCTGTTCCCTGCTGGGTGCAGGTGAGCTTCCAATGCCTCCCCTCGCACCTGGCCTCTTTGTTCCCCACTGATGGCTTTATGGCACAAGACGAGGGGATCTATCCGTCTGCCTCTCTGTCTCTCGTAAAGCCGGCGGCCCAGCAGAGCGCTGTAGAAGCCCAGTAAAGCCCACACTGCTGCCAGGGCATTGTGGTGACCCAGTCAGCCAGAGAGAGAGAGAGAGAGAGAGAGAGAGAGAGAGAGAGAGAGAGAGAGACCCTCTCAGCACCCGCCTCCCCATACATACACAAAAACATGTACACGCACAAACATATTCACTCGTTCACACACACACACACACACACACACACACACACACACACACACACACACACACACACACACACAAACTACCTGGGATCAACTAGATTCAGCCACAGGCCAATTTCTTTTGAGCAGATGGTCAGGGGGCCGGAACTTAATTATTTGTAGACTGCAAATTGACCGCAAGAAACCCAAACAGACATTTGACTAAAACATAATAATTTCAAACCTTCAAACATTTGTATATGTTTACATAGATCTCTCAGATATGCTGCACTACTGCACACTACTACACTGTTGGAGCTAGGAACATTTCGCTACACCGCAATAACATCTGGGAAATATGTGTACATGACCAATAAAAATGTGATGACTTGATGATATTTGTGGGAATACTGTAAAAAAATCACATGGAGCTGATTTGCTGGTGTTTTCACAGTCTTTATGTCCAACAATTAAATAAAATAAGAATAAAATCCTGCCTCCACACCTCGGTGAAAAACAGTGGTCCCCCCTAGTGTTTCCCCTAACATCACAGATGAGATTTCAGTCAATGGAAGATAGGGATATAAGTTGCACATCAACATCTGTGGCATAAAAGTATGAAATCCACATCTGATACAAAAAGATGGATTGACATTTAATGCCATGGTAGATAGTAATACTAACTCCTTAAGGAGAGGTGGTCTTGATGAAACCTGCACCCATTTGACTGACAAACAGCCAGCCCCCTGACTCAATACAGCAGGCCAATGGCCGCGGGAAGTCAAGGATTACACATCTTCAACGGGTTCGGAGAAAACGGAAGCATCTGGAAGAATCTGTTTTTTTTCAAGGGGAAAAAGCAGAGAAGAGGCGAAGCCTGAAAAATGCTTCCGGTTTCTTCCGACCCCGCCCAGGCGTTTCTTTTACACCTGCTACATTAGGTTAATGATTGCACAGAAATAAGCAGCACATTAAAGTTCAATTTATATGATTTTCCTGGATATGAAACGTTACTGATACGCTCAAGCAAATTAAGTGGCTGAAAGGAGGTCCACAAGCAGCTTGCTATTTAAGGTTTGCTAAGGCTTTGAGTGGGGGCATCTTCAAAACCAATTACCAGACAAGAAATAGATCAGATTTTTTTCTCCAGGTTGGGGGGGTGGGTGGGGGGCTACAATAAAGACATAATCATCTCCCCTCAACTTTTCCTTTCCAACTTTCAGATTTTAATTTGCCGACTCTGAAGTGGTACCTAATTTACTTTTGCCTCGTCCCTTCAATGCGCCATTGTTGCTGCCGCTGAGACTCGGAGCTTCCTCTCTTAGCTCACCTCGGCGTGAAATTGGTTTAATGAAGCTGAAAGGTATGGGCTCTCACAACACTGCAGATTCCAGCCATACTGCTTCATCCAACCCTCCCTCCCTCCCCTCTCTCTCTCTCTCCACTCACTCACATTACAGTGACAATTTATAACGCCGTGCACAAAAGATTCCTATCTCACACATTACATCAGTGGATATTTCTGTCCCCTTTGAGAGGAGCCAACTCTTAGGCAAACACTAGGGGTGACCACTACAGGGTGGCCAATGGGCTTTGGGCATGCATGAGACGCTTCAAATTAGCAGCAGATACAAATATTAAAATGGATCAGACGTGTTGCAGCAGCCCTAAGGTGAGAGACAGAGAGAGAGAGACAGAGACAGAGAGAGGATAGCAGGTATGGAGAGGTGAAACTATTCTTTGAGCACCTCACTGCTTTCCCACCTCTTCCAATCTGACTCTGTGAAAGGTGTTCTCCTGTTACTTCTCCCCCTGGGTGTGGCTTCTAATGGGAATGGGAAGGAAGTCCTGTGGGATTATTGTGTTCGTGCGTTACATTAATATGATCCCCGTAGTCATATCGCTTACTTCTTCTTGGCCCCTTTAAGGACAATCGAATGGAAATACATCCGTAACCAAATATTCTGGCTGCCACTGCTCGTTTCTGGTTGGAGGCCCAGTTTGGAGTTTGGTATTTGGTAAAGAGGAAGAGAAAGTAGGCTGGTTGAGTGCAGTGAAGCTGCAACATAAGGTGTGAGAGAGACTGATGGACATCTGTTTGGTAAAGGGCGGTGTGTGTGTGTGTTAGACCATCGACTGAGAGCCTAAGGAAAGCAAGTGGGGGAATAGGGTGACTTCTTCTCTTACACTCTAATGATACATTATGTGGAACTACTTTCACTACCTCAATGGCCGCTATAACTCAAACAGAAAGACCACTTTTTGTGTGTGTGTGTGTGTGTGTGTGTGTGTGTGTGTGTGTGTGTGTGTGTGTGTGTGTGTGTGTGTGTGTGTGTGTATGTGTGTGTGTGTGTGTGTGTGTGTGTGTGTGTGTGTGTGACTGTGTGTGTGACTGTGTGTGTGACTGTGTGTGCGACTGTGGCCAAGCGCACACATTGCTGTTTGTCTTTCCAACGTGGCTGAGGCTGCTAGCAGTGCGAATGCGAAACCCCCAAAGGACTGTCAAATTGTCATCTTCCTTTTTGGTGCAATTGTGAAGCTGACGATCAGCTCTTCTCAGGATAAAATGAGTTCTAAACCTTTTCTTGTTGATTGCCAGTTTAGCGCATAGGATAGTTAAGCATTTTTAAAGCTGCTAACACACACACACACACGCACACGCACACGCACACACACACACACACACACACACACACACACACACACACTTGAGAAAGCTAGTAGTGCTGCTGCTAAACTAGTGTTTAGCCCCTGCTGTGATAAAACCTGATCTGCAGTGGAACCGGGCAGGTAAGATTAGCTGTACTGAACCATGGGAGTGCTATATTTTACACCTAATTACTCAATTATCATTAAACACTGTCGTAGCAGACACAATGCCAGAGGAGAAATCACACATATCACAAACGGCTTCAATTCAACAGCGCTAGTTCATTCCTGGTTGCCTGCACAGCGTGGTTGGCTCTGTCAGACTACAGGAAAATCATTGAAAAGACTTTACAGAGCAGAGAACGGGAACCATTTTTTTGATAGTACTGGCTGTTCGAATACATTTTGAAATATAAGACTCAGAATGTATTTCAGCACCTTCAAATGGGGAAATGCTTGAATATGTAGTCACAAATAATGTTTAATCATGAAAAGATCAAAGATTTCAAAAAGTATAAACACTTTAAGGTATTATATATTAATTAAAATATCAAAACATCCAGCTTGCAGTACTTCTACCTTCCACTGGTGGGGGCTAGTAAACAGGTGAGAGGCTACCAGATTCTTCTGTCATCCCCACTGGCTTTCCCCAGCCTTGTTTGAACAGTGTTGGGAACCAATAGTGATTTTATGGGTTTGTTCAAAGACAAAAGGTTGACAAAGGTTAAGACACAGACAGTCAGGTAGACAAGTAGAGAGGGTAGATTGACGAGGCGGGGTGTTCAGTTACACTGATAAAAGCTGAAAGGACGAACAAACCCACGAGTCCCCAGACAAATGCACCAATATCAAATCAACAATCAACAGAGCATACAAGTGTGTCTCCTCTCGCACCTCTTTTGTTCCTCTCTAAACATTTAACAAAGATTATCAGTGTGGATAAGACCTAAGACTAACTTATCTGCATCTGACCTTATCATAGGGCTTGATTGGTGAGCATGCCTGGCTGAGGTTCTTCAGAGAGTCTCTTTCTATATAGAGTAGTCAGGACGGAGACACACACACATTCAGAAGAACCCAGAGTGTGGGTCACCTGCATGACCCATGTGGTCAATGGTCATTCACCTGGCTGCTGGCTAACTCCCTCCCGCAGTGAGCCCCTGTGGTCCAACACGCTCACCGCATGGCTTAATACACACTTACAACAACACAGTCGCCCGCACACACAAAGAGGGAGCCCCGGAGGCGTTCTAAATCTCCGCTGAGACACAGCCTACTGTGAGGTAATGAGGAATTAGAGACGAGGAAGGAGGACGAGGAGAGATTTACTGGGGTTTACCTCACGTTACTGTCACACAGGAAGACCCAGAGGCCGTGGAAACACAACCACCACCTCACAACCACTTTATTGCCATCTCATAACCACTACACAACCGCGGCTGATACCATTACCTCCGGTCCTGCACCCATAACCACACTCAGAGAGACCCATTCATTCAACTACTATCCTCAACACGCTTGAGTACTGTCAAAACAAGCGGCGTCACTACACCAAGTCTGCCATACCAACACAAACAGACACACTAGGCATGCTTCAGAGGGCTTGACACTTTACGTCTCACAGCAACACGCCACTCTAATCATTTTCACTTACATTCATTAGACAGGATCCATTAGTTAGCTTAACAGCCTATCAGTAAGATCCCTATGGGCATGTGTATGACATGACCATTCTCTATAGAGGACCTAGCAATCTGTAGGGCCATGGGGGAGGAATACGTTGAGATGAACATTGATATACAATGATAATGACGGACAGATTAGGGGCCACCCTCTCCTCCAGTAACTTGCGAGCTTACTTGCGAGCCCATTCCCAACAGTTAAAAAGTACAAGAAATATTAGGTAAATAAGAAAAAGTAAATAGTAACATACTAAAAAACAACAACAAGGCTATATACAAGGAGTAACGGTAACGAGTTCATGTGCAGGGGTACGTGGTAGTTGAGGTAACACAGTGGGTAGGGGTAGAAGTGTACATTAATATACACTGATAAGGAGGATCTCTTCCAGCTAGGTTATTTTATGCTCTGTGGATGGGCTTACACCCAGTACAGGTATGTACCATGTAAGTACTTGTACCACGCTAGCTCGGAGCATGTACTAATGATGGCGTTGTCTGCTATTTAACTGTGGGGGTGGCAGCACCAACCGCTTTAAAGAGAGACCACTAGCATCAGCTGACTCATTCTGAGTTGGGTGTTTCTCTAGGTGTGAGAGAACGCATGGTGAGAGTAGGCTAGGAGAGACTAGGACTAAGAAATGGGCTGCTGCGCAAGGTTATTAAACCTTACGATTTGTTTTTATTTCTACTCATTTTTAGAGCATTATCTCTTTATTTGTTTCAGTTCGTTTTCAGATTTGATTTACTAGTTTTTATTTAGTTACAATTTGGTAAAACAATATGTATATTTGGTCTTTATATTATTTAGTTAGAGTATTAGTTTTAGCGTTAGGGACAGAAAGTAGCCTACACTCTTAGAAAAAAGAGATAGGTTATCTAGAACCTAAACATTTCTTTATGCTGTCCCCATAGGAGAACCCTTTGAATAACCATTTTTGTTTCCAGGTAGAACCCTTTTGGGTTCCATGTAGAACCCTTTCCAAAAGAGTTCTACCTGGAACCAAAAAGGGTTCTACCTGAAAACAAAAAGCGGGGCCAATCAGGTCTGCTTGTTGCCCCCTCCCCGATCAGAAAAAAATAGCTTAGTGCGATGTTTAGCTTTGGGGCACCCCCTCCACAGGGTGTGAACAAAAAGCAGACCAGAGTGGGCCTGCCCTGATCTGAAAAAAATGATGGGGTGTCTCGCTTTCTCTACTGTCTCTGCCCTGGATTTGTTCCCTTTTGTTAGCTAGTGATAGCAAAGATGATCAGGATGTTCAAGTAACCGCTCTAACAATGAAAACACATGTCCTCAAAAGATGGAAGGCAGGCGGGATGAGACGAGATCAGGTGGGACCATTGTAGCCAATGAGAAGGCAGATAGATACACGTGTGAAGTAAGTTGTTTTTCAAGTCGCCGAATGCCACGTGCGTCGACTTATATCAGTACTTTTGTAACAATCTAAAACACAACTCTATTAAAAACAAAGTTTTAAGTGAGAAGTAGGCATTGGTCGGAAGCCAAAAATGGAAATTCACATGCCTATTCCACCCATACTCTACCAAGGTTTTCCAGGACACAGCTTTGACCTACTACAGTAGCTACAGTATGGTGGTCTATTGTACTTCAAACAATGTGTAGGCAAGTTGCTAAGTATTCAAACCTTCTCAAACAGCCTAATTCATACTTTTCGGGAAGGTGCCACATACAAGGTAAAGTATTGGATTCTTCACGCACCACACTAAGACATTATCCCATTCCACTACCTTTTCAAGTTTTGAAACCAAGCTCTGCTTTCATATTTACGAGACCATCAGGCCTGATGGGGTGAGTTGTTATGTCTTGTAGTAATGTGGTGCCTGCCTGTGTTTCCTTCATCTTCATCATGGCAATACATATCATTGAGAAAAAACATCATTTTTGGGGTCAATAGGTGCCCAACATAACAACAGGTGGTATGCTGGACACAGTCAAGCATACCTATATAATGAGCTAGTCTGTATTCCTGATTTCTGTAACTGTTAGCTTACCTGTGTAATATTGCCTTAAACTCAGATCTACTTGTTTGGCAAACATGGTCCTGTTTAATCCATTTCTGTGCTGATGAAAGGGTAGTTCATTCCCTCTGTCAAATGAATATGTATATTAAAGTTGTGTGTTTTTGTATTTATTTTTGTAATAAACATGGTGTCACAAAATGGCACCGACAGAGATGGTCGACTCGCTTCGAGTTCTCAGGAAACGATGCAGTATTTTGTTTTTTAAAATATTGTTTCTTACATTGTTACCTTATTAAATCTTAAGTCTTATTACATACAGCCGGGAAGAACTATTGAATATAAACTCAGCAAAAAAAGAAAAGGTCCTCTCACTGTCAACTGCATTTATTTTCAGCAAACTTAACATGTGTAAATATTTGTATGAACATAACAACAACTGAGACATAAATTGAACAAGTTCCACAGACATGTGACTAACAGAAATGGAATAATGTGTCCCTGAACAAAGGGGGGAGGTCAAAAGTAACAGTCAGTATCTGGTGTGGCCACCAGCTGCATTTAAGTACTGCAGTGCATCTCCTCCTCATGGACCACACCAGATTTGCCCGTTCTTGCTGTGAGATGTTACCCCACTCTTCCACCAAGGCATCTGTAAGTTCCCGGACATTTCTGGGGGGAATGGCCCTAGCCCTCACCCTCCGATCCAACAGGTCCCAGACGTGCTCAATGGTATTGAGATCCGGGATCTTCGCTGGCCAAGGCAGAACACTGACATTCCTGTCTTGCAGGAAATCACTCACAAAACGAGCAGTATGGCTGATGGCATTGTCATGCTGGAGGGTCACGTCAGGATGAGCCTGCAGGAAGGGTACCACATGAGGGAGGAGGATGTCTTCCCTGTAACGCACAGCGTTGAGATTGCCTGTAATGACAACAAGCTCAGTCCGATGATGCTGTGAGACACCGCCCCAGACCATGACGGACCCTCCACCTCCAAATCATCCCGCTCCAGAGTACAGGCCTCGGTGTAACGCTCATTCCTTCGTCAATAAACGCAAATCCGACCATCACCCCCTGGTGAGACAAAACTGCGACTAGTCAGCGAAGAGCACTTTTTGCCAGTTCTGTCTGGTTCAGCGTCGGTGGGTTTGTGCCCATAGGCAACGTTGTTGCCGGTGATGTCTGGTGAGGACCTGCCATACAACAGGCCTACAAGTCCTCAATCCAGCCTCTCTCAGCCTATTGCGGACAGTCTGAGCACTGATGGAGGGATTGTACATTCCTGGTGTAACTCGGCCAGTTGTTGTTGCCATCCTGTACCTGTCCCACAGATGTGATGTTCGGATGTACCAATCCTGTGCAGATGTTGTTACACGTGGTATGCCACTGCGAGGACGATCAGCTGTCCGTCCTGTCTACCTGTAGCACTGTCTTAGGTGTCTCACAGTACGGACATTGCAATTTATTGCCCTGGCCACATCTGCAGTCCTCATGCCTCCTTGCAGACTCCTTTGGAGTCCGTAGAAAGGCCTCTTTAGTGTCCTAAGTTTTCATAACTGTGACCTTAATTGCCTACCATCTGTAAGCTGTTAGTGTCTTAACGACCGTTCCACAGGTGAATGTTCATTAATTGTTCATGGTTCATTGAATAGGCATGGGAAACAGTGTTTAAACCCTTTACAATGAATCTGTGATCTGTGAAGTTATTTGTATTTTTACTAATTATCTTTGAAAGACAGGGTCCTGAAAAAGGGATGTTTCTTATTTTGCTGAGTTTAAGAACAATGTCAACTTACCAACATTACGACCAGGAATACGACTTTCCCGAAGCGGATCCTCTGTTCGGACCACCACCCAGGACAATGGATCTGATCCCGGTAGCTGAGCCAAAACAACTGCGCCGAAGAACGGGCAGATGGAGCGACCTCCCGGTCAGGCTCCATAGACGTGCACTTCGCCCACCGCTCCCGAGTATACTACTGGCCAATGTCCAGTCCCTTGACAACAAGGTAGACAAAATTCGAGCAAGGGTTGCCTTCCAGAGAGACATCAGAGATTGTAACATTCTCTGTTTCACGGAAACATGGCTCTCTCAGGATATGTTGTCGGAATCGGTCCAGCCACCAGGCTTCTCAATGCATCGCGCCAACAAAGATAGACACCTCTCTGAGAAGAGGAAGGGACGGGGTGGATGCTTCGTGATTAACGACTCATGGTGTAATCAAAACAACATTCACCGACGTAGAATTTACCTACGAAAATAATTCTCATCAGTTATAGTCACAGCTGTGTACATTTCCCACCAAGCAGACACCAAGACGGCCCTCAAGGAACTTCACTGGACTCTATGTAAACTGGAAACCATATAACCTGAGGCTGCATTTATTGTAGCTGGGGATTTTAACAAGGCTACCTAAATTCTATCAGCATATTAATTGCACTATGTGCAGGGGTAATACACTCGATCACAGCTACTCTAACTTCTGCAATGCATACAAAGCCCTCCCCCGCCCTCCCTTCGGCAAATCCGACCACGACGCCATCTTGCTCCTACCGTCTTATAGGCAGAAACTCAAACAGGATGACAAGTGACGAGAACCATTCAACGCTGGTCTGAACAATCGCAAGCCACGCATCAAGATTGTTTTGATCCCGTGGACTGGAATACATTCCGGTCAGCCTCAGAGAACAACATCGACCTATACGCTGACTCGCTGAGTGAGTTTAAAAAGAAGTGCATTAGATATGTTGCACCCACTGCGACTATTAAAACCTACCCTAACCAGAGACCGTGGATGGATGGCGGCATTCGCACAAAACTGAAAGTGTGAACCACCACATTTAACCATGGAAAGAGGTCTGGGAATATGGCTGAATATAAACAGTGTAGTTAATCCCTCCGCAAGGCAATCAAACAAGTGAAGTGCCGGTACAAGGACAAGGTGGAGTCGCAATTCAACGGCTCAGACACGAGACTTACAGTGCCTTGCAAAAGTATTCACCCCCCTAGGCGTTTTTCCTATTTTGTTTCATTACAACCTGTAATTTAAATTGATTTTTATTTGGATTTCATGTAATGGACATACATAAAATAGTCAAAATTGGTGAAGTCAAATGAAAAAATGTCAGAATTAAAAATAAAAAAAAGGAAAAGTGGTGCGTGCATATGTATTCACCCCCTTTGCTATGAAGCCCCTAAATAAGATCTGGAGCAACCAATTACCTTCAGAAGTCACATAATTAGTTAAATAAAGTCCACCTGTGTGCAATCTAAGTGTCACATGATCTCAATATATACCTGTCAATACCTGTTCTGAAAGGCCCCAGAGTCTGCAACACCACTAAGCAAGTGGCACCACCAAGCAAGCAGCACCATGAAGACCAAGGAGCTCTCCAAACAGGTCAGGGACAAAGTTGTGGAGAAGTACAGATCAGGGTAGGGTGATAAAAAAATATCTGAAACTTGGAACATCCCACCATTAAATCCATTATTAAAAATGAAAAGAACATGGCACCACAACAAACCTGCCAAGAGAGGGCCACCCACCAAAACTTACAGACCAGGCAAGGAGGGCATTAGTCAAAGAGACCAAAGATAACCCTGAAGGAGCTGCAAAGCTCCACAGCGGAGATTGGAGTATCTGTCCGTAGGACCACTTTAAGCCGTACACTCCACAGAGCTAAGCTTTACGGAAGAGTGGCAAGAAAAAAAACATTGCTTCAAGAAAAAAATAAGCAAACACATTTGGTGTTCGCCAAAAGGCATGTGGGAGACTCCCCAAACATATGGAATAAGGTACTCTTGTCAGATGAGACTAAAATTGAGCTATAAGGCCATCAAGAAAATGCTATGTTTGGCGCAAACACAACACCTCTCATCACCCCAAGAATTTCATCCCATGAAGCATGGTGGTGGTAGCAACATGCGGTGGGGATTTTTTTCATCGGCAGGGACTGGGAAACTGGTCAGAATTGAAGTAATGATGGATGGCGCTAAATACAGGGAAATTCTTGAGGGAAACCTGTTTCAGTCTTCCAGAGATTTGAGACTGGGACGGAGGTTCACCTTCCAGCAGGACAATGACCCTAAGCATACTGCTAAAGCAACACTAGAGTGGTTTAAGGGGAACATTTAAATGTCTTGGAATGGCCTAGTCAAAGCCCAGTCCTCAATCCAATTGAGAATATGTAGTATGAATTGGAGATTGCTGCTGCAAAATGTGGCTCTACAAAGTATTGATTTTGGGGGTTTTCTTTGCGGGTATTTCTTGTCTGTTTCACAATAAAATATATTTTGCATCTTCGAAGTGGTAGGCATGTTGTGTAAATCAAAAGACCAACCCCCCCGCAAAATCCATTTTAATTTCAGGTTGTAAGGCAACGAAATAGGAAAAATGCCAAGTGGGTGAATACTTTCGCAAGCCACTGTATATGGCATGGTCTACAGGAAATCACGGACTACCAAAAAGAAAACCAGCCACGTCACGCACACCGACGTCACGCTTCCAGACAAATTAAAACACATTCTTTGCCCGCTTTGAGGATAATACAGTGCCACCATCGCGGCCCACTAACAAGAACCCCGCCCCCCCACTCTCCTTCTCTGTGGTCAATGTCGGTAAAACATTTAAAAGTGTTAACCCTCGCAAAGCCGCTGGCCCAAACGGCATCACCTAGCCTTGTCCTCAGAGCATGCGTAAACCAGCTGGCTGGTGTGTTAACAGACATATTCAATGGCTCCCTATCCCAGTCTGTTGTCACAACATGCTTCAAGATGGCTACCATTGTTCCTGTACCCAAGAAGGCAAAGATAACTGAACTAAATGACTACCGCCCCGTAGCACTCACTTTGGTCATCATGAAGTGCTTTGAGAGACTAGTCAAGACTCATATCACCTCCACCCTACCTGACACCCTAGACCCACTTCAGTTTGCTTACCGCCCCAATAGGTCCATAGATGCCACAATTGCCATCACATTGCACACTGCCCTATCCCATCGGGACAAGAGGAAAACCTATGTAAGAACCTATGACTACAGCTCAGCATTCAACACCCTAGTACCCTCCACGCTCATCATCAAGCTGGAGGCCCTGGGTCTCAACCCTGCCCTGTGCAATTGGGCCCTGGACTTTCTGACGGGCTGCCCCCAGGTAGGAAACAACATGAAGGTAGGAAACAACATCTCCACTTCGCTGATCCTCAACACTGGGGCCCCACAAGAGTGCGTGCACAGCCCCCTCCTGTACTCCTTGTTCACCCATGATTGCATGGCCATGCACGCCTCCAACTCAATCATCAAGTTTGCAGATGACACAACAGTAGTGGGCTTGATTACCAACAACAACGAGACAGCCTACAGGGAGGAGATGAGGGCACTCGGTCTGTGGTGTCAGGAAGTCAACCTCTCACTTAACTTCAATAAAACAAAGGAGATGATCGTGGACTTCAGGAAACAGCAGAGGGAGCACCCCCCTATCCACATCGAAGGGACAGCAGTGGAGAAGGTGGAAAGTGGTAAGTTCCTCGGCGTACACATCACAGACAAACTGAAATGCTCCACCCATACAGATACTGTGGTGAAGAAGCGCAAACTCAGGAGGCTGAAGAAATTTGGCTTGTCACCCAAAACCCTGATAAACTTTTATAGATGCACAATCGAGAGCAACCTGTGGGGCTGTATCACAGCCTGGTACGACAACTGCTCCACCCTCAACCGTAAGGCTCTCCAGAGGGTGGTGTGGTCTGCACAACGCATCACCGGGGGCAAACTACTTGCCATCCATGACACCTACAGCACCTGATGTCACAGGAAGGCCAAAAATAAAATCAAGGACAACAACCACCCAAGCCACTGCCTGTCCAGACCGTTACCATCCAGAAGGTGAGGTCAGTACAGGTGCATCAAAGCTGGGACCGAGAAACTGAAAAACAGCTTCTTTCTCAAGGCCACCAGACTGCTAAACAGCAATCACTAACTGCTGCCTACATTGAGACCCAATCACTGGCAACTTTAATACATTGATCACTAGTCACTTTAAAACACTGGCACTTTAAATAATGGCACTTTAATTAAACTTACATTACTCATATCACATGTATATACACTGTCATTTATACCATCTACTGCACCATCTATCTTGCCTATGCCGCTCGGCCATCATTCATCCATACACTTGTATGTACATATTCTCACTCACCCCTTTAGGTTTGTGTGTATTCGGTAGTTGTTGGGGAATTGTTTGATTACTTTTTAGATATTACTGCACTGTCGGAACTAGAAGCACAAGCATTTTGCTACACTCTCATTAACATCTTCTAACCATGTGTATGTGATCAACAATATTTGATTTGATTACAATAAAATACCATTACAATTGGCCAATTTCTAAAAATACATACAGCCTAATGATTTTTATACACACTACATGACCAAAGATATGGTGACACCTGCTTGTCGAACATCTCATTCTAAAATCATGGCATTAATATGGAGTTGGTCCCCGCTTTTCTGCTATAACAGCCTCCACTCTTCTGGGAAGGCTTTCCACTAGACGTTGGAACATTGCTGCAGGGACTTGCTTCCATTCAGCTACAAGAGCATTAGTGAGGTAGGGCACTTTATTTTGGGCAATTAGGCCTTGGGCAATTAGGCCTGGTCGGCAATCCAATTCATCCCAAAGGTGTTTGATAGGGTTGAGGTCAGGGCTCTGTGCCGGCCAGTCAAGTTCTTCCACACAGATCTCTACAAACCATTTCTCTCCATTTCTCTATAGACCTCGCTTTGTTCACGGAGGCATTGTCATGCTGAAACAGGAAAGAGCCTTCCCAAACTGTTGCAACAAAGTTGGAAGCACAGAATAGTCTAGAATGTCCTTGTATGCTATAGTGTTAAGATTTCCCCTTACTGGAACTAAGGGGTCTATCCCAAACCATGAAAAACAGTTTGTTTGTGTGTGTGAGGGAGATTGACTGTGAAGGAGTGAAGGTGTTTACATGGGTGTGGATGTGAATGAGGGAATGATGTCGAAAGAGTGTGTGTATGTGTATGTTTGCATGCATGCATAGATGGGTGTAATTGTGAAACTATACATGTTTATTAGTAAGTTTAGTATGTTTCATGTTGTGTGTGTGTTTCATGTGCGTGTGTGTGTTTTGCGTGTGTGTATACCAATGTCTGCAGGGCGAGGTGGAGGACGACGTTTGGCAGAGGGTCTGGCACGTCTTTCAGGTCTCAACCTGCAGACAGAGAGAGACAGAGAGAGACAGACAGAGAGAGAAAGACAGACAGAGAGAAAGACAGAGACAGAGAGAAAGACAGAGACAGACAGACAGACAGACAGACAGAGGAAGAGAGAGAGCGAGAGAGCACGAGAGAGCGAGAGCACGAGAGAGAAAGCGAGAGCACGAGAGAGAGAGAGAGAGCGAGAGCACGAGAGAGAGAGAGAGAGCGAGAGCACGAGAGAGAGAGCACGAGAGAGAGAGAGAGAGAGCACTAGAGAGAGAGCGAGAGCACCAGAGAGAGGGCGAGAGCACCAGAGAGAGAGAGAGAGCACGAGAGAGAGAGCACGAGAGAGAGAGAGCGAGCGTGCGAGCGAGAGAGCATGAGCAAGAGAGCGAGAGAGCATGAGCAAAAGAGCGAGAGAGCATGAGCGAGAGAGCGAGAGAGCATGAGCGAGAGAGCGAGAGACAAAGACAGATGTGACGTTTTCACTATTTCTGCCTTCCTTTTGTCCTTTTCTATTTGATATTCTTCATTTCAACTGTGGAACCTATACCCCTATGGCTGTACGGCCAGCATTAGAAAGAGAGGGATAGTTGGTTAAGAGCGAAAACAAAGGAGTGAAAGGTGGAGGAGAACCCAGGTGAGGTGTTGTGGTGCTGGGTGTTTGCTCAGCTATGTGGTATTCTGAGTAACATGGCAGGTAGACTTCATTTGACTATCTTTTTCTTTCCTTCTCTCTCTCTTTTCCCTCTCTCTGTCTGTCACCCACCTTTTTCTCACCTTCTCACTCTCTCTTACCCTAGTCAATTCTATTTGCACAGGTAAGAGGAGCCCGGCCCAATACATATGTGTATGTTAGTATGGGAGACTTGAAAGTCTGGTTTGCCCAGTATAAGAGAGCTCACCTGTGGATGGATGGTAGGGGACACCCTTTGTCTGGAGCATCAGTCAGCCTGAGGAGCAGGATTGAGAGAGACAGAGAGCGAGAGAGGGGAGGACAGAGAGAAAAACAGAGAGAGAGACAGACAGAGAGATGGGGTGGTGTAAGAGAGTGGAAGATGGAAAACGAGTGAGAGAATGAGAGGAAACAAGAGGGGCAGATATAAAAAAAAAAGGGAGATGACAGGGTAGAGGAAGAGTTTGGGAGATAATAGAGGGATGTAATGAAGGAAAGTATGAAAATAGAGGGAGTAAATGAGAGAGGGAGAGAAGGAAAGAGGGAAAAGAGGGAGGGAGATAGAGCGGTTCAGGGAGTTAACAGGGAGGGGGCAACTATGCTCCCAGGGCCAACAGTTCAGTGAGCGAGGAGGGCAGGCAGGCAGAGTGGGGCCCAGTGAGGCAGGACAGGTAGGTAATCCAAGCCACCATGTGCCAGAACCTCACGTGTTTCTCTCATTGTCTCAGGAGTTGCTGGCTCAGGTTTCTATAGCCCTGAGCTTCCTGGGAGCTGGCATCCCACCACCACCGCCCACTGCCCCACAATACACACACACAATCTGACGCACACAGCAAAACACATACACACAGCAAAATAAACACACATACAGTAAAAAGCATACACACACATTGAAATAAACACACACACACACACACACACACACACACCGCTCACTCGCACATTCAAATATAGCAGCTGCCACATAACCTCACTATAAATGATAACCACAAAATGATTAACATGTTCCACTCTTTTGCTGAACATTCTGACCCTCTCTACAACTCTGTGACACGTAGAGAGACAGACAGTAAACTTGATCATGATTACTAACAGAGACAGTCCTAATAAGCGGAAAGAAAGACCAGCTCAGACACATAGCGCAAGATTACACCGGAGGCCCATTTCTGCTCTCTCTCGCTCCATCTCTTTCTGTCTCTCTCTGTCTCTGTCTCTCGTTCTCTCACTCCGCCTCTCTCTCCGTCTCTCTCTCTCACACACACACACACACACACACACACACACACACACACACACACACACAGTAATTCCTAGAGAGGACCTGTGTCTGATTCCTATATCTGACAGTAAATTATATTCTTTGAGTATCTCCTCTGTTTCTAGGGTCAGATTGCCAATGCAACCAACTTCCTTTCTGGTTTCCCATCACTGATGAACCAGATATGTCTTATAGCATTAGATATTTCTACATAATATAAAATGTGGTTTATTCAATTATTCAAGCGCAATTTAATGCAGCCTTTAGAGCATTCACAGTAAAGGCTGCATATGTCAGCTCAATCGGAAATTACCTATGCATTTATAATGGGATATAGGGCAGATCTTCAGCGCAACAGATTGAATCTACCCCCTAGTCTGAATGAGATAATGTTGTTCTAAATATAGGAAGTTTGGCACTTTTTTCGTTCTGCCCTATGTACAGCTTTTGGTGGGAGACAGGTCTGCTGGATGTTTGTACATTGTGGGTTGATTTGGCTAACTATAAGAACCCAAAACACTCCACATGACCCCCCCCCCCCCCCTGACTCTCCCCTCTCTCCCCCCAATACCCCAAATCTCTCCCTATCCCTCTCTCTCTCTCTCCCCCCCTCCCCAACAGCTCTCACTCAACCCCCTCTCTGTCCTCCCCCTCGTACCCCCTCTCCTGTGTGTGTGTGTGTGTGTGTGTGTGTGTGTGTGTGTGTGTGTGTGTGTGTGTGTGTGTGTTTGTGTGTGTAGCCAGACATGAGGTCTGTCCAGAGCTGAGTGGTCACTAAGCGCACTAGAGCCTGAGCAACTGTGATGTCACCAGGATTCCACAAGGCTCTAGACAATGGCTGTCTCCGGGCATAACTCAGCCAGAGAGAGAGGTTGAGATGTGTGTGTATGGTTGTGTGTGTATGTAGGGGGGGTGTGGGGGGGGCTGCTAATCACAAGCCAAACACATTCACTCAACCGCTCACTCTCTAATTCTTTCTCTGTCTCACAGATTCACAGTCTCACAAACGGAAACCAACTCAATTCACTCACTCATATGAAAGCTTGATGATATCGCCACTCACAAACCCATTTTCTCATCCCTACCTATCTAAAACCACAGACACAGAGCACATCAGACCTTCTCCGTAGGCATCACGGTAAGACACCAGCCATGGGTCAGTCTCTGATTGCTGCAGAGTACCTACTCTATGTCTCACCGAGTTGGGGAGTGAGCTTCATACTGTGTTAAGTCACAACCCACAAGACACAATTGTAAACAACAGAAATGTCTCTTATCTAAAGAAATCTAAACCCAGACGGACCAGTCTCCAGTAGACCAACCCGCTAGTCTGGAGACCTTTCGGTTCCAGTCGAACCACTTGTGAGGACTCCCCTCCTGAAGCCCAGGGTCTCAGCAGAGGTGAGGTGAGGTGAGGTGTGAATGCTAATACAGCTCCATCAGTGTGCCATCCAGAAAACAATCCATGCTAATGCCTCCACAGACAGGAGTCCAGTTAGCCCAATCAGCCAGGGGAATCATCTGGAGTGGCGAGGTGAGGGCTCCAAGAGCCATGGGGCCCTGATTGCGGGCCGATTTACAGGCTGCATGGATAATGGCTGGCAGGGACATGGTTCTGATGGAGAGGGCTCTGACTGCACTACTGGAGGTGAGGTAGGGCCAAGACAACCTGTACTGTCCAGAGACACAAATGTACGAGTTCTGGGCAAAACACACCTTGTAGGAGTGATGGTAAAGAAAGTGTGATGTGGATTTCCTGGGTTGACCCTAACAGTTCACTACTGTTATATGACCTATGCGTGGCCCTGAGGGCTTTCGATGAGTCTGACCCTCTAGTTCAACATCACAAAAGATAACGTAAAACAACCCAGCAAGCTACTTCCTAACCCGGTTGCTAACAACCAGACAAAAGGGACACTGCCATTGGGCCCTACAGTGGGGTTTGTAAATAGATGTGAAAAGGGTGAGGTCCGCAGGAATGAAGAGGGTTTTCAAATGGTAAGTGTGTATATGAGGGTAGGTGAGAGGGAGGAGGGGTGATGGGGGAGGGGGGTAGTCAGGATCGAGAGGGGAGTTTCTATAGAGCATCCCTTTGATGTTCCTGAGTCCACCTTGCATTAGAGGGGGTGAGGAAGGGCCCGACGAGCAAGAGAGGCCTCTTCAAAATGGCCCTGTGGCCCTTTGTGGTTTTGGTGACCAGCCAAGGGGTGGGCCAGGGGACATCCATGACTGGAGGCCATCTGGAGGTTATCTCCATGGAAACACTGAGACATGTATCTAATGCAGACATCTCACTGGCTGGCTGTCCCCACAGTCAGTTTGGGACAGAAGGAGAGATCCAGTATCTAGTTGAACCCAAACAGGCTAAGCCCCATTGGCGTAGACCAGAGTGATACTACTACTAGAATTCTGTTTGGAGTGGATGTGCTCCACAAATCAAATGAAATTGTATTTGTCACATGCGCCGAATACAACAGGTGTAGATCTTACAGTGAAATGCTTACTTACAAGCCCTTAACCAACAATGCAGTTTCAAAGAATATGGATAAGAATAAGAGATTAAAAAGTAACAAGTAATTAAAGAGGAGCAGTAAAAAAATACAGGGGGGTGCCGGTACAGAGTCAATGTGCGGGGGCCCCAGTTAGTTGAGGTAGTATGTACATGTAGGTAGAGTAAATTAAAGTGACTATGCATAGATAATAACAGAGAGTGGAAGTGGAAGTGGTGTGTTGGGGGGGGGGGGGGGGGGGCAATGTGAATAGTCTGGATAGTCATTTGACTAGATGTTCAGGAGTCTTATGGCTTGGGGGTAGAAGCTGCTTTAGAAGCCTCTTGGACCTAGACTTGGCGCTCCGGTACCACTTGCCGTGCGGTAGCAGAAAGAACGTCTATGTATGGCTAGGGTGGCAAGAGTCTTTGACAATTTTTAGGGCTTTTCTCTGACATGTATAGAGATCGTGGAGGGCCTTTCTCTGCCTGGTATAGAGGTCCTGGATGGCAAGAAGATTGGCCCCAGTGATGTACTGGGCCGTTCGCAATACCCTCTGTAGTGCCTTGCAGTCAGAGGCCAAGCAGTTGCTATTCGACAGAAAAGTGTAGATACAGTGCCTTGCGAAAGTATTCGGCCCCCTTGAACTTTGCGACCTTTTGCCACATTTCAAGCTTCAAACATAAAGATATAAAACTGTATTTTTTTGTGAAGAATCAACAACAAGTGGGACACAATCATGAAGTGGAACGACATTTATTGGATATTTCAAACTTTTTTAACAAATCAAAAACTGAAAAATTGTCCGTGCAAAATTATTCAGCCCCCTTAAGTTAATACTTTGTAGCGCCACCTTTTGCTGCGATTACAGCTGTAAGTCGCTTGGGGTATGTCTCTATCAGTTTTGCACATCGAGAGACTGAATTTTTTTTCCCATTCCTCCTTGCAAAACAGCTCGAGCTCAGTGAGGTTGGATGGAGAGCATTTGTGAACAGCAGTTTTCAGTTCTTTCCACAGTTTCTCGATTGGATTCAGGTCTGGACTTTGACTTGGCCATTCTAACACCTGGATATGTTTATTTTTGAACCATTCCATTGTAGATTTTGCTTTATGTTTTGGATCATTGTCTCGTTGGAAGACAAATCTCCGTCCCAGTCTCAGGTCTTTTGCAGACTCCATCAGGTTTTCTTCCAGAATGGTCCTGTAGTTGGCTCCATCCATCTTCCCATCAATTTTAACCATCTTCCCTGTCCCTGCTGAAGAAAAGCAGGCCCAAACCATGATGCTGCCACCACCATGTTTGACAGTGGGGATGGTGTGTTCAGGGTGATGAGCTGTGTTGCTTTTACGCCAAACATAACGTTTTGCATTGTTGCCAAAAAGTTCAATTTTGGTTTCATCTGACCAGAGCACCTTCTTCCACATGTTTGGTGTGTCTCCCAGGTGGCTTGTGGCAAACTTTATCTGACACTTTTTATGGATATCTTTAAGAAATGGCTTTCTTCTTGCCACTCTTCCATAAAGGCCAGATTTGTGCAATATACGACTGATTGTTGTCCTATGGACAGAGTCTCCCACCTCAGCTGTAGATCTCTGCAGTTCATCCAGAGTGATCATGGGCCTCTTGGCTGCATCTCTGATCAGTCTTCTCCTTGTATGAGCTGAAAGTTTAGAGGGACGGCCTGGTCTTGGTAGATTTTCAGTGGTCTGATACTCCTTCCATTTCAATATTATCACTTGCACAGTGCTCCTTGGGATGTTTAAAGCTTGGGAAATCTTTTTGTATCCAAATCCGGCTTTAAACTTCTTCACAACAGTATCTCGGACCTGCCTGGTGTGTTCCTTGTTCTTCATGATGCTCTCTGCGCTTTTAACGGACCTCTGAGACTATCACAGTGCAGGTGCATTTATACGGAGACTTGATTACACACAGGTGGATTGTATTTATCATCATTAGTCATTTAGGTCAACATTGGATCATTCAGAGATCCTCACTGAACTTCTGGAGAGAGTTTGCTGCACTGAAAGTAAAGGGGCTGAATAATTTTGCACGCCCAATTTTTCAGTTTTTGATTTGTTAAAAAAGTTTGAAATATCCAATAAATGTCGTTCCACTTCATGATTGTGTCCCACTTGTTGTTGATTCTTCCCAAAAAAATACAGTTTTATATCTTTATGTTTGAAGCCTGAAATGTGGCAAAAGGTCGCAAAGTTCAAGGGGGCCGAATACTTTCGCAAGGCACTGTATACAGCCTGAACATTTGCCCAAAACACGCGCCTGTCGATCTTGGAATGCAGGAGAATCAACCAATGAACGAAAAAAATGCATGACTATATTATGTCTATACTTTTTGTTTTTATACATTGAATCAACCATTTTTTATACTTTTTGTTTTTATACATTGAATCAACCATTTTTTTATATATTTTTTTTTAAATCTAGTCGATGCTCTCGATGGTGCAGATGTTGAACCTTTTTTACATTTTTAATTATTATTTCGTTGAGGGAGAGTTTGTTGTCCTGGAACCACACGGCCAGGTCTCTGACCTCCTCCCTATAGGCTGTCTTGTTGTTGTCAGTGATCAGGCCTACCAATGTTGTGTCATCGGCAAAATTAATGATGGTGTTGGAGTCGTGCCTGCGTGCAGTCATGAGTGAACAGGGAGTTCCCGGTGGGGGGCTGAGCACACACCCTGAGGGGCCACCGTGTTGAGGATCAGCGTAGCAGATGTGTTGTTACCTACCCTTACCACCTGGGGACGGCCCGTCAGGAAATCCAGGATCCAGTTGCAGAGGGAGGTGTTTAGTCCCAGGGTCCTTAGCTTATTGATGAGCTTTGAGGGCACTATGGTGCTGAGCTGTAGTCAATAAATAGCATTCTCACATAGGTGTTCCTTTTGTCCAGGTGGGAAAGGGCAGTGTGGAGTGCAATAGAGACTGCATCATCTGTGGATCTGTTGGGGCGGCATGCAAATTGGAGTGGGCCTAGGGTTTCTAGGATGATGCTGTTGATGTGTGCCATTACCAGCCTTTCAAAGCACTTCATGGCTACAGACGTGAGTGCTACGGGTCAGTAGTCACTTAGGCAGGTTACCTTAGTGTTCTTGGGCACCGGCACATGGTGGTCTGCTTGAAACATGTTGGTATTACAGACTCGGACAGGGAGAGGTTGAAAATGTCAGTGAAGACACTTGCCAGTTGGTCAGCGCATGCTCGCAATACACGTCCTGGTAATCCGTCTGGCCCTGCGGCATTGTGAATGTTGACCTGTTTAAAGGTCTTACTCACATTGACTGCAGAAAGCGTGATCACACAGTCTCTGGTACAGCTGGTGCTCTCATGCATGTTTCAGTGTTATTTGCCTCGAAGCGAGCATAGAAGTAGTTTAGCTCATCTATCTACCTACCTCATCCCCATACTGGTATTTATTTATTTTGCTCCTTTGCACCCCAGTATCTCTACCTGCACATTCATCTTCTGCCGATCTACCATTCCAGTGTTTAATTGCTATATTGTAATTACTTCGCCACCATGGCCTATTTATTTCCTTAACTTACCTAATTTGCACTCACTGTATATAGACTTTTTGTTTTCTTTTGTTCTACTGTATTATTGACTGTATGTTTTGTTTATTCCATGTGTAACTCTGTGTTGTTGTATGTATCGAATTGCTACGCTTCGTCTTGGCCAGGTGGCATTTGCAAATGAGAACTTGTTCTCAACTAGCCTACCTGGTTAAATAAAGGTGAAATAAAAAATAGAAAATAGAAAGTAGGTAAAACTGATTTAAGTTTCCCTGCATTAAAGTCCCCGGCTACTAGGAGCATTGCCTCTGGGTGAGTGTTTTCTTGTTTGCTTATGGCGTAATACAGCACATTCAATGCTGTCTTAGCGCCATTCTCTGACTGTGTTGGTATGTAAACAGCTACAAAGAATATCGATGAAAACTCTCTCGGGAAGGTAATGTGGTCTGCAGCTTATTATGAGAACTCGACCTCAGGCGAGCAGTAGCTTGAGACTTCCTTAGATATTGTTTACAGGAGGCTGCTGAGGGGAGGACAGCTCATAATAATGGCTGGAACGGAGCAAATGGAAAGGCATCAAACACATTGAAGCCATGTGTTTGATGTATTGATACCAAGCCACTGATTAGTGGATGGTTTAGAGTGGTCTCTTCACTCAGGTCTTCTCTATGAAGGGTTAGTGGATGGTTTAGAGTGGTCTCTTCACTCAGGTCTTCTCTATGAAGGGTTAGTGGTTGGTTTAGAGTGGTCTCTTCACTCAGGTCTTCTCTATGAAGGGTTAGTGGTTGGTTTAGAGTGGTCTCTTCACTCAGGTCTTCTCTATGAAGGGTTAGTGGATGGTTTAGAGTGGTCTCCTCACTCAGGTCTTCTCTATGAAGGGTTAGTGGATGATTTAGAGTGGTCTCTTCACTCAGGTCTTCTCTATGAAGGGTTAGTGGTTGGTTTAGAGTGGTCTCTTCACTCAGGTCTTCTCTATGAAGGGTTGGTGGTTGGTTTAGAGTGGTCTCTTCACTCAGGTCTTCTCTATGAAGGGTTAGTGGTTGGTTTAGAGTGGTCTCTTCACTCAGGTCTTCTCTATGAAGGGTTAGTGGATGGTTTAGAGTGGTCTCCTCACTCAGGTCTTCTCTATGAAGGGTTAGTGGATGATTTAGAGTGGTCTCTTCACTCAGGTCTTCTCTATGAAGGGTTAGTGGTTGGTTTAGAGTGGTCTCTTCACTCAGGTCTTCTCTATGAAGGGTTGGTGGTTGGTTTAGAGTGGTCTCTTCACTCAGGTCTTCTCTATGAAGGGTTGGTGGTTGGTTTAGAGTGGTCTCTTCACTCAGGTCTTCTCTATTTTTTATTTTACCTTTATTTAACCAGGTAGGCTAGTTGAGAACAAGTTCTCATTTGCAACTGCGCCCTGGCCAAGATAAAGCATAGCAGTATGAACAGACAACAACACAGAGTTACACATGGAGTAAACAATAAACAATAAACAAGTCAATAACATAGTATAATTTTTTTTTTATATACATTGTGTGCTAAAGGCATGAGGAGGTAGGCAATAAATAGGCCATAGGAGTGAATAATTACAATTTAGCAGATTAACACTGGAGTGATAAATGATCGGATGAACATGTGCAGGTAGAGATACTGGTGTGCAAAAGAGCAGAAAAGTAAATAAAATAAAAACAGTATGGGGATGAGGTAGGTAAATTGGGTGGGCTATATACCGGTGGACTATGTACAGCTGCAGCGATCGGTTAGCTGCTCAGATAGCAGATGTTTAAAGTTGGTGAGGGAGATAAAAGTCTCCAACTTCAGAGATTTTTGCAATTCGTTCCAGTTGCAGGCAGCAGAGAACTGGAAGGAAAGGCGGCCAAATGAGGTTTTGGCTTTAGGGATGATCAGTGAGATACACCTGAGGGGAGCTCATAATAATGGTGCTACGGGTGGGTGTTGCCATCGTGACCAGTGAACTGAGATAAGGCGGAGCTTTACCTAGCATAGACTTGTAGATGACCTGGAGCCAGTGGGTCTGGCGACGAACATGTAGCGAGGGCCAGCCGACTAGAGCATACAGGTCGCAGTGGTGGGTGGTATAAGGTGCTTTAGTAACAAAACGGATGGCACTGTGATAATGAAGGGTTATGAAGGTTTAGTGGTTGGTTTAGAGTGGTCTCTTCACTCAGGTCTTCTCTATGAAGGGTTAGTGGTTGGTTTAGAGTGGTAATGCTGTACAAATTATATTTCTCTCTCACTCTTTCTCCCTCTCTCTCTCTCTCTCTCTCAAACACCACAGGGCCCTCAGCAATCAATCACTGACATGACTGTATTGGGGAAGTTGAAAAAGGAGGATATAGAACAAGTTCCTCAAATAAAATGTCAATGTCAGATGTCAAATTGGATCTCAAATATGAATGAGATTATCTGTCCCACCGTTTCATTCCAAACGTACAGTATATGTTGAAAGTTTGTGAACTGAGCCGCAAGTATTTTGTGTCTATTTTAGGATGTCAGCAACACCTGTTAGTTAGACAGAGAGACAGAATGCTCACAGGCCAGTTTGATAGGAATTTAGGTCAATGGTGACTACTGATACATACCATCTACGTATTTTGGCCACTTTGAAGACAGATTCATGAAAGTAAAAACAACAATGAGTTTGCAGTTTCAGTTGTTGTATTTCCCCCCAGCCCACATACATCCCAGGAGGACAGAGTGGGAAGAGAGGGGTACAGAGGGGGAGAGGGGTTGTAGGGAGTTTTGGGGGTGCATGGAGTATTTGGTGCTAACTGGATCTATTTAGCCCCCAGCCATACGCACCCCATCTCTCCACCCCTCCTCCTATTCCTCTACCACCCCTCTCCTCTCCTCCCCCTGGCTTTGTGCGCCCTGAGTCCACTCCTCCCCCTTTTGTCACCCTGCCATTCCGCTTTGGTTAGCACACACAATGGCCGCTCAGTGCTCAGCCTCCTGACGCTGCATTCTGCCTGAGCACCGGGGAGCGGGCCAAGGGAGGCGTGTGGGAGGCAGAGGGGCTCCTGCAGGGGGGACGAGGGGTGACAGCAGAAGCAAATCCCATGTGACTAAATGCCCCCTCCTCACCATCACCATCCAACTTCAGCCCCCATGCCCCATCCACAGTTCCACAGATATGGGCCATAAAACAAGTGCCATTGGACCAGAGCACGGCACAGTTCAAAACAAAAAGCTCAACTCAGCTAGTCAAACAAACAGGTGTTTCCTATGGCTGGCTATCTGCATGGGTGTGTGTTGTTGTAGTTGTTATAACCAACTAGCTTCTCAGACAGAACATGTGCCCACCCTCCATCTACCTGTGTGTTCTCTTCATCATATATAAGCTATTGGGCACACATCCCAAATTGAATATTAGAACCTGGCTTCAAACATTTCTGTCTGAAAATGTATCCCCAACTTTCACCAATGTGAGTGTAAAATTGGGACAATTAAAATGGACTTTAGACGTTTTTATCAAATATTTCCCTGGAATATTGTTAGTGTAGGTTTAACTCGATGTTATGTCAAGTCAGTTACTGTTTCCCTATCACAAACACTTGTTCAATTGTGATTTAAACAAATATTCTTCAGCATATGTCATTGTGGAAAAACTACAAACCATATAACTGTTGAACGTTGTAAATGAGCATTTGTAAGTTTGAGAAAAAGTTGCAAAATTAGCATTACAAAGAGTGGCTTCTCTGGTATAGGTAGGACAGGGGTATAGAGGTGTGAGTGTGTGTGTGTAAAAAGGGGGGTCAGTTGGAGTTTCAAAGCCCCTGCTTGTTCATCCATATTTCACACCATGGTGACATCTTAAAGCCTAGACGGGCCTGGTTGCTTCGCCCTCTCTTTCACTTTCTGAGGAAAAAAGGGGAATTGGGAGGCCAGGGGGGGGGGTGGCAAAATATATGCAAATGGACACCAGAGGGGATACGAATTTTATGGGTTTAGAATTTAGTTCAGCCAACCTGAATAATGAAATGTCTGAACAAAAAAAACAGCCCCTCCCCAACTCTCTACCTCTCGTTCCCACCCCCACCTCAGGCCTCGTCTCTCCTCCCTCCTGCCAAGTTCCTCACATATGAGGAGCTCAGTACATCCAAACTCTCATTAGGATCTCCTTACTGGCCAGGGAGAGGGAAGGGAGTCACGGGCGGGGAGGAGAGGAAGGGAGGAGGAGGGGAGAGAGGGAGAGAGAGGAGTGGGGGCCAGCGTACCTGATCAGGCAGAACATGTGGCTCCTGATTACGACACTATTTTCTCAGCAGGTCCCCCAGCCTCAACCTGGGCCTGTGAATATAGAGCAGAGGCCCAGCCAATTGCCTTAGCACTGCCTCTCGCTGTCTCTCATTGCCGATCGCCTAATGGTAGAATTAAGGCCGTACAGAGTGATTTCATCAGACTTTGTGGTTTTTCTTTCAAAGAGAATATTTTTTTTCTCCTTCTTCCAAATAGCTGTATTGTAGTATGGGGGGTCTGGCGTGTATGGGGAGTGAGCGAGCAGTTCTACAAGACTGCACATAACGTTACAACAGGTGGGGAATAGACATAGAGTGACGCTGCTACGCCGATTTTAGGGAACATCATGGCTTGATACGATCTACATGTGTTGAAGTTGTGAGGCTGACCTCCAAAACAAAAGGTTTATTAAGGAAACAAAACACAACATATATGATCCATGTAGATTAGATTACCTTGTGGCAGTTTGCTCAACAATACGGAATGTTTCAGTACAATACTGTCCTCTGTTCTACATACCTGTTCTACCTACATATCTGATGATGTTACTGTAGGTTACATTCACTAAGCTGAGCTGAAACACCAGATTGTTTAGAGGACAGGCATATTTAGGGTTAATCGGTTGTCAGCTGTCCCTTCATATAGATTAGTATTGACACAAACCTAGAAAGGTTACGTTATGGGACAGCTTTAAAGACCTGCCGTATAAATCCTCTAAACTCCTTCTCTCTCTGTCAAAGGACATTACAGCCCGTCTACATAATGTGACATAACCACAGACCGCTGTTTTTAATGTACCAATGACGGCCTACGAACAGTGGGTTAACTTCCTTGTTCAGGGGCAGAACGACAGATTTTTACCTTGTCAGCTCTGGGATTCAATCTTGCAACCTTACGGTTAACTAGTCCAACGCTCTAACCACCTGCCTCACGAGGAGCCCGCCTGTTACGTGAATGCAGTAAGAAGCCAAGGTAAGTTGCTAGCTGGCATTAAACTTAATCAATCATAACTACACATTGTTGATGATATTACTAGTTTATCTAGCGTGTCCTGCGTTGCATATAATCGATGCAGTGCGCATTCACGAAAAAGGACTGTCGTTGCTCCAACGTGTACCTAACCATAAACACCAATGCCTTTCTTAAAATCAATAGACAGAAGTATACATTTTTAAACCTGCATATTTAGCGAAAAGAAATCCAGGTTAGCAGGCAATATTAACCAGGTTAAATTGTGTCACTTCTCTTGCGTTCATTGCACGCAGAGTCAGGGTATATGCAACAGTTTGGGCCGCCGGGCTCATTGCGAACTAATTTGCCAGAATTTTACGTAATTATGACATAACATTGAAGGTTGTGCAATGTAACAGGAATATTTAGACTGAAGGATGCCACCCGTTAGTTAAAATACGGAACGGAAAGAAATCCAGGTTAGCAGGCAATATTAACCAGGTTAAATTGTGTCACTTCTCTTGCGTTCATTGCACGCAGAGTCAGGGTATATGCAACAGGAATATTTAGACTGAAGGATGCCACCCGTTAGTTAAAATACGGAACGGAAAGAAATCCAGGTTAGCAGGCAATATGAACCAGGTTAAATTGTGTCACTTCTCTTGCGTTCATTGCACGCAGAGTCAGGGTATATGCAACAGTTTGGGCCGCCGGGCTCTTTTGTGTGTTTTGCCAGCAGCTCTGCTGTTTCACTTCAAGCCTATCAACTCCCGAGATTAGGCTGGTGTAGTTAACGGGGTGCGCGCTAATAGCGTTTCAAACGTCACTCGCTCTGAGACTTGGAGTAGTTGTTTCCCTTGCTCTGCATGGGTAACGCTGCTTCGAGGGTGGCTGTTGTAGTCGTGTTCCTGGTTCGAGCCCAGGGAGGAGCGAGGAGAGTGACGGAAGCTATACTGTTACACTGGCAATACTAAAGTGCCTATAAGAACATCCAATAGTCAAAGGTATATGAAATACAAATGGTATAGAGAGAAATAGTCCTATAATTCCTATAATAACTACAACCTAAAACTTCTTATCTGGGAATATTGAAGACTCATGTTAAAAGGAACCACCAGCTTTCATGTTCTCATGTTCTGAGCAAGGAACTTAAACGTTAGCTTTCTTACATGGCACATATTGCACTTTTACTTTCTTCTCCAACACTTTGTTTTTGCATTATTTAAACCGAATTGAACGTTTCACTATTTATTTGAGGCTAAATTGATTTTATTGATGTATTATATTAAGTTAAAATAAGTGTTAATTCAGTATTGTTGTAATTGTCATTATAACAAATACATTTTAAAAATCGGCCGATTAATCGGTATCAGTTTTTTTGTCCTCCAATAATCGGTATCGGAGTTGAAAAATCAAAATCAGTCGACCTCGAGTAACAACACATCTGCCCTTCCTGTATTCCCTGTACACCCATGACTGCATGGCTAGGCACGACTCCAACACCACCATTACGATTTCCGACGACACAAGAGTTGTAGGCCTGATCACTGACAACAATGAGAAAGCCTATAGGGAGAAAGTCAAAGACCTGGCAGTGTGGTGACAGGATAACAAACTCACCATCAACGTGATCAAGACAAAGGAGATGATTGTGGACTACAGAAAAAAGAGGATCGAGCACGCCCAGTGGAGCAGGTTGAGAGCTTCAAGTTCCTTGGTGTCCACATCACCAACAAACTATCATGGTCCAAACACACCAAGACAGTCGTCAAGAGGGCACGACAAAACCTATTCCCCCTCAAAAGACTGATGAGGTTCTGGTGATTGACAGAGTCGAAAGCCTTGGCCAGGTCAATGAATACGGCTGCACAGTATTGTTTCTTATCGATGGCGGTTAAGATATCGTTTAGGACCTTGAGCGTGGCTGAGGTGCACCCATGACCAGCTCTGAAACCAGATTGCATAGCGGAGAAGGTGCGGTGGGATCCGAAATGTTTGGTAATCTGTTTGTTGACTTGGCTTTCGAAGACCTTAGAAAGGCAGGGTAGGATAGATATACGTCTGTAGCAGTTTGGGTCAAGAGTGTGCCCCCCTTTGAAGAGGGGGATGACCGCAGCTGCTTTCCAATCTTTGGGAATCTCAGACAGAAAGAGAAAGAGAGGTTGAACAGGCTAGTAATAGTGGTTGCAACAATTTCAGCAGATCATTTTAGAAAGAAAGTGTCCAGATTTTCTAGCCCGGTTGATTTGTATGAGTCCAGATTATGCAGCTCTTTCAGAACATCAGCTGAATGGATTTGGGAGAAGGAGAAATGGGGAAGGCTTGGGAGAGTTGCTGTGGGGGGTACAGTGCTGTTGACCGGCCAGCCGTAGAAAAACGCTTATTGAAATTCTCAATTATAGTGGATTTATCGGTGGTGACAGAGTTTCCTATCCTCAGTGCAGTGGGCAGCTGGGAGGAGGTGTTCTTATTCTCCATCGACTTTACAGTGTCCCAGAACTTTTTTGAGTTTGTGTTGGAGGAAGCAAATTTCTGCTTGGAGCCTTGGCTTTTCTAACTGCCTGTGTATTTTGGTTTCTAACTTCCCTGAAAAGTTGCATATCACGGGGGCTGTTCGATGCTAATGCAGAACGCTTTAGGATGTTTTTGTGTTGGTTAAGGGCAGTCAGGTCTGGAGAGAACCAAGGGCTATATGTGTTCCTGGTTCTACATTTCTTGAATGGGGCATGCTTATTTAAGATGGTGAGGTTGGCATTTAAAAAAAATAACCAGGCATCATCTACTGACGGGATGAGGTCAATATCCTTCCAGTATACCCGGGCCAGGTCGATTAGAAAGGCCTGCTCGCTGAAGTGTTTCAGGGAGCGTTTGACAGTGATGAGTGGAGGTCGCTTGACCGCTGACCCATTACGGATGCAGGCAATAAGGCAGTGATCGCTGAGATCTTGGTTGAAAACAGCAGAGGTGTATTTGGAGGGCAAGTTGGTTAGGATGATATCTATGAGGGTGCCCGTGTTTACTGCTTGGGGTGGTACCTGGTAGGTTCATTGATAATTTGTGTGAGATTGAGGGCAACAAGCTTAGATTGTAGGATGGCTGGGGTGTTAAGCATGTTCCAGTTTAGGTCACCTAGCAGCACGAGCTCTGAAGATAGATGGGGGGCAATCAGTTCAAATATGGTGTCCAGAGCACAGCTGGGGGCAGAGGGTGGTCTATAGCAGGCGGCAACGGTCAGAGACTTGTTTTTAGAGAGTTGGATTTTTAAAAGTAGAAGTTCAAATTGTTTGGGTACAGACCTGGATAGTAGGACAGATCTCTGCAGGCTATCTCTGCAGTAGATTGCAACACCGCCCCCTTTGGCCATTCTATCTTGTCTGAAAATGTTGTAGTTAGGAATGGAGATTTCAGAGTTTTTGGTGGTCTTCCTAAACCAAGATTCAGACACGGCTAGGACATCCAGGTTGGCAGAGTGTGCTAAAGCAGTGAATAAAACAAACTTAGGGAGGAGGCTTCTAATGTTAACATGGATGAAACCAAGGCTATTACGGTTACAGAAGTCATCAAAAGAGAGAGCCTGGGGAGTAGGAGTGGAGCTAGGCACTGCAGGGCCTGGATTCACCTCTACATCACCAGAGGAACAGAGGAGGAGTAGGACAACGGTACGGCTAAAAGCTATGAGAATTGGTTGTCTAGGACGTCCGGAACAGAGAGTAAAAGAAGGTTTCTGGGGGTGATAAAATAGTTTCACGGTATAATGTACAGACAAAGGTATGGTAGGATGTGAATTCAGTGGAGGTAAACCTAGGCATTGAGTGATGATGAAAGAGAGATTGTCTCTAGAAACATCATTGAAACCAGGTGATGTCATCACATGTGTGGGTGGTGGAACTGAAGGGTTGGATAAGGTATAATGAGCAGGGCTAGAGGATCTACAGTGAAATAAGACAATAAACACTAACCAGAATAGCAGTGGACAAGGTATATTGACATTAATGAGAGGCATGCTTAGTCAAGTGATCATAAGGGTCCAGTGAGTAGTGAGGTTGGTTGGGGTCACGGTGATTCAGACAGCTAGCCGGGCCATCGGTAGCAAGCTGGCAGAGGATGGAGGTTTGTTTTTAGCCACCTCGTGTGTTTCCGTCGGTAGATTAGTGGAGTTCCGTGTGGTAGAGAGGACCAATCCAATTGGCAAAATAGATATAGTTATAGTGACTCAATAAAATTGTCCGATACACCTATTCAGATTGCAGCCGATAAGACAGCTAACGATTAGCGGGCTACAGATTGGCATTCAGGTAACATCGCAACGGAGGGGCCAGTTGAAAAACACCCCCGGCCAGAGGGCCTCCACGTAAGCCGTAAAATTGGTCCGGATAGGTGATTGTAGCCCAGGAGTGGCTGATGGAACTCTTCAGCTGATGTTTGCTCCTGGACCGACGTAAGCCAATAGTCACTCGGATAGCAGCTGCAAGATCCAGTTGTAAATGTCCAGAGCTTGCGGTAGAAATCCGGGGATATGGAGAGAAAATAGGTCCGGTATGCTCTGGTCTGGGTCACGTTGTACAAAACTGGCAATAGCTTTTCGAGCTAAAGGATAGCTGATGACCACCAACCGTGGTTAGCTGAATACTAACGTTAGCCAGTAAACTGGCTAGCTTCTGGCTAGCTTCTATTGTGGATTTCAGATTTGAGGTGAATAATACTTTTTTTTTTTTTTAATTGGTGAGGCGGGTTGCAGGAGACTGTTTTGAAGTTGAGATTTAAAAAAAATATGTATATAAAAAGATGCGAAGAAAATATGTCAATATATATATACACGGGACACGAAAAGATGAGGACAAAGGACGTCTGACTGCTATGCCATCTTGGGGAAGAAAAATTGACATTGACTCTGTACCCGAACCCCCCGTATACAGCCGCGCTACAATTATTGTATTTTTGCTCCTTAATTATCTGTTATATTTCACATTTTTTCCCTTAAAACTGCACTGTTGTTTAACCTCTTAGAGCTCTAGGGGCGCTATTTCATTTTTGGATAAAAAACGTTCCCGTTTTAAGCGCGATATTTTGTCACGAAAAGATGCTCGACTATGCATATTCTTGACAGTTTTGGAAAGAAAACACTCTGAAGTTTCAGAATCTGCAAAGATTTTGTCTGTAAGTGCCCCAGAACTCATTCTACAGGCGAAACCAAGATGATGCATCACCCAGGAATTAGCAGAATTTCTGAAGCTCTGTTTTCCATTCTCTCCTTATATGGCTGTGATTGCGCAAGGAATGAGCCTACACTTTCTGTCGTTCGCCCAAGGTCTTAGCAGCATTGTGACGTATTTGTAGGCATATCATTGGAAGATTGGCCATAAGAGACTACATTTTCCAGAGGTCCGCCCGGTGTCCTTTGTCTAAATTTGTGCGTAATCTTCAGGTGCGGTCATTTTCTCCTGGGATTCAGGAGAGAAAGCATGTGTCCAAGAACGATGTATCAATGAAGAGATATGTGAAAAACACCTTGAGGATTGATTCTAAACAACGTTTGCCATGTTTTCAGTCGATATTATGGAGTTAATTTGGAAAAAAGTTTGCGTTTTGAGGACTGAATTTATGGATTTTTTTTGGTAGCCAAATGTGATGTATAAAACGGAGCTATTTCTAATACACAAGGAATCTTTTTGGAAAAACTGAGCATCTGCTATCTAACTGAGAGTATCCTCATTGAAAACATCAGAAGTTCTTCAAAGGTAAATGATTTTATTTGAAGGCTTTTATGTTTTTGTTAATGTTGCGTGCTGGATGCTAACGCTAATGCTAACGCTAAATGCTAACGCGAAATGCTAACTCTAGCTAGCTACTTTTACACAAATGATTGTTTTCCTATGGTTGAGAAGCATATTTTGAAAATCTGAGATGACAGTGTTGTTTACAAAAGGCTAAGCTTGAGAGATGGCATATTTATTTCATTTCATTTGCGATTTTCATAAATAGTTAACGTTGTGTTATGCTAATGAGCTTGCTGATAGATTTACACAATCCTGGATACAGGGGTTTTTTCATAGCTAAACGTGACGCAGAAAACGGAGCGATTTGTCCTAAACAAATAATCTTTCAGGAAAAACTGAACATTTGCTATCTGAGAGTCTCCTCATTGAAAACATCTGAAGTTCTTCAAAGGTAAATGATTTTTTTGAATGCTTTTCTGTTTTTTTGTGTAAATGTTGCCAGCTGAATGCTAATGCTAAATGCTACGTTAGCCATCAATACTGTTACACAAATGCTTGTTTTGCAATGGTTGAGAAGCATATTTTGAAAATCTGAGATGACAGTGTTGTTAACAAAAGGCTAAGCTTGAGAGCTAGCATATTTATTTCATTTCATTTGCGATTTTCATGAATAGTTAACGTTGCGTTATGGTAATGAGCTTGAGTCTGTATTCACGAACCCGGATCCGGGATGGGGAGATCAGAAAGGTTAAGGGCTTGTAAGTTAGCATTTCACTGTAAGGGCTACACCTGTTGTATTCGGCGCATGTGACATATTACATTTGATTTAATAACACTGGCCCATATCAAAAGGCAGTACTTAGAAATGTGCTGTTTAATAGAGTCCCCCTCTAACACTCAGAAGACCCCAATCCCTCAGCTCTATGGCCTGGATTTAAGGTCTGCAGGTGCATGGGCTAAAAAGAAGAGAGTGGAGAGGATTGAGGAGAGAGAGAGGGGTGAAGGGTGTGAAACTGAATGGTCAGAGGGGAAGAGGGGAGATGAGAGGGAACACACCCCTACACCCCTTCCCTCTTCCTTTACTCTCTCCCTTTAACCCCCCTCGCTCTATACCTCCCTGCTGCCACACGAGAGAGAGAGTGTGAACTGTGAATGGTGCCGCCTGGCGCTACCAACCCTTCCTAGGCGCAGGGTGGGCAGGCGAGCAGGGGGAGGGCATCCATGCGGCAAGGAGCCCCTTTCTTCCCAGCCACCAGAGGAGCAGTAATGACAGTGGGACTGCAGCTGTGCTCGCTGAGGCCTGTGTTGGCCTCTGCACCTCACCACACTCCCAAAACTAACTCCCCTACCCCTGGTCCTGCCTCACAAACACCACTCAACCACCGTGCGCTCCCCTAGCCACTAACCACCATGATAGGATCATGCTGTCAGATAGAGTTGGGGTCAAATCCATTGGACATGGAATTTCTTCATAGGTAAGTCTGTTTTTGGATTGTCAGGAATTTAGATGGACTCAACCATAGATTTGGAATGGGAGGGAGAAAGGGAAGTAGACCAAAGCCCTTGTCAAAGCCTGAGTGGGCCTCTAAACCCACCTGTCAGGTAGTAGGGTACTCCAATGTTGCTGGTGACCTGGAGAGGGCTTCTCTGGGTTGGGTGGAAGATCTCCTCTAATTCTCTTCAAACCTACACCTCCAATGGGGTTTACATGGCTACCTGTGAACAGACTAGATCACACAATATCCTGTTAATTTAACGTAATAAGCACAAGGTTTTATGCCAAAAATATTTGCAAGCACAAAATATGTAATCCAAAAGGCAGACATCATTGCCTTCTCCACAGACCCAAAAGACCCAGCTAGCACATAATGTTCTGAGAACCATATGTTTCTTATAGCTTGGTTGTCCTATGGTCATTTTGCATACAACCTTGCCACAACTTTCTGGGAATGGTGAGGGTTAGTTACTTGGCTTTGGAACATTCATAGTACATTTAACCTCTTAAATGTAATGGCAATATGTAGATTTCTGCCTAAATATACATACCCAAAAGTAACTGATATTCATGTGTAATTACAAAAACGTGGTACATTTGGAAAGACGGCATCTGGGAAATTGTGAGGAAATGATCAGAAGATAGGAGTTACATAGTTCAGAATACACAAGATCAAGCACTCACAAAATAACAGTTTTTGTTTAGTTTTTTGAAAGTCGTCTTTCATTGACAAGGTATACGTGAATTATTGATGACTAGAGGTGGAAACACATCAGATGGCTTCCACAACATGTGAACAATATTATTGAAAAAATTGGATAGTTGACCTAACAACTAGAAATGGCCAGATGTTTTAGTAAGTGGTGTCAGGTGTGGTCACTAAACGTTTCCAAGTCTCTGAGCGAGGAAACAATAGTTCACATCATGCATAAAAGGTCCTAGGCCTTGCTTTGTCCCACCCAGGTCAACTGCATATCCCTGGAAAGCATATCTCATTGACTGTCAAGGTGCATAGTAGCCAATCCCCTGTGAAATGGATGCCTACAGCGTGTAAGCAGGCAACATCATATATTTTTGATGGGAAAAGTCACTAAGCGATGGGCTAGATTTGTTCCTACCCACCTAAGGTTTAATTTGATACCCCAAATGTAGCTGGAGCTCAAACACAGACCAAATTTAAGCTTACCTTGTAAGATGTTTGCTGTTTGATGAAAATGTTGTGTAAAATAAAAATTTTGACTCTCGGAGCTGGTGATCAGTAACGGTAGGTCACAGGCAGACAAATAAGATATCCTCATGATCTGTGGCGTCCCGGCTTTCGGTGTGTGTCAATGTATTGTGTATGATGTGTTTATTACGTTTATGCTTCACAACACTAACTGGAATGTAGGTAGCAGACATCTTGAAATGAGGTCATCGGCTTGGCCTGCCCTTATACATCCGTATGCCCATATATAAGACACACGAAGACACACGAAAGATCTGAAGGCACCAATCAATAGCCAAGACTCTCAGCTTTCCGGAAACACCGTGCTTTTGCAGATAGGGGCTACCGTTCTCATACCAGACTGAATAAAATAAAATAAAATGTGGGGACTTTACACTTAAGAGGTTTAAGTAACTTCACAAAAAAAAACATTTTCTTGGTATTTCATTAATTTAACGGAACGTTTCCTAAAAGTTCTAACATGCTTACATTACATTTCAATTTTGGTAATGTTCTAGGAACATTCTCCAACTGGTTTGACATGGGAGATGTTTTCAAATAGTTCAGAGAACGTTAAGAAACAACTTTCTTCTGTGGGAATTTCAGTACTTAAGTCAAACGTTTCCTACAGGTTTCCTCATGGTTCTATTTAAAGTCATGTTCGTAAATTGTTCCAAGAACATGAATAAAACTTTCCATAAAAAACACAAGAATACTTTAAGTAAAGTTCAGAGAACATTCTAAGAACGTATTTTTAAAAACATACATTTCATTCTCAGAATGTGACGAAAACTTGAATAACGTCCAGAGAACGTTGTAATAATGTTATTTAAAAGCATGTACATTCAGTTCTCAGCATCAACAAAACTCTCTCTATCCTCTATCTTGTTAAGTATGTTGGCAGCGCCCACTAATTGGACACACCTGATCTTAATCTTGCTTGTTTCCTCTGAAATGGGATCTGGTTGGGTCCTGGACTTTCTGAAGTGTCGCACCCAGGTGGTGAAGGTAGGAAACAACATCTCCACTTTGCTGACCCCACAAGGGTGCGTGCTCAGCCATCTCCTGTACTCTCTGTTCACCCACAACTGTGTGGCCATGCACGCCTTCAACTCAAACATCAAGTTTGCAGACGACAACAGTAGTGGGCTAGATCACCAACAACGACGAGACAGCCTACAGGCAGGGGGTGAGGGCACTCGGAGTGTGGTGTCAAAAAAAAGAACTCTCACTCAACGTCAACAAAACAAAGGAGATGATTGTGGACTTTGGGAAACAGCAGAGGGAGCACCCCCCTGTCCACATCAAAGGGACATCAGTGGAGAAGGAGGAAAGTGGTAAGTTCCTTGGCGTACACATCACAGACAAACTGAAATGGCACAGATAGTGTGGTAAAAAAGGCGCAACAGCAGCAGCGCCTCTTCAACCTCAGGAGGCTGATGAAATTTGGCTTGTCATCCAAAACTCTGACAAACATTTACAGATACACAATCAAATCAAATCAAATGTATTTATATAGCCCTTCGTACATCAGCTGATATCTCAAAGTGCTGTACAGAAACCCAGCCTAAAACCCCAAACAGCAAGCAATGCAGGTGTAGAAGGGCAGTGGCTAGGAAAAACTCCCTAGAAAGGCCAAAACCTAGGAAGAAACCAGGCTATGAGGGGTGGCCAGTCCTCTTCTGGCTGTGCCGGGTGGAGATTATAACAGAACATGGCCAAGATGTTCAAATGTTCATAAATGACCAGCATGGTCAAATAATAATAATCACAGTAGTTGTCGAGGGTGCAGCAAGTCAGCACCTCAGGAGTAAATGTCAGTTGGCTTTTCATAGCCGATCATTAACAGTATCTCTACCACTCCTGCTGTCTCTAGAGAGTTGAAAACAGCAGGTCTGGGACAGGTAGCACGTCCGGTGAACAGGTCAGGATTCCATAGCCGCAGGCAGAACAGTTGAAACTGGAGCAGCAGCACGGCCAGGTGGACTGGGGACAGCAAGGAGTCATCATGCCAGATAGTCCGGAGGCATGGTCCTAGGGCTCAGGTCCTCCGAGAGAGAGAAAGAAAGAGAGAAAGAGAGAATTAGAAAGAGCATACTTAAATTCACACAGGACACCGGATAAGACAGGAGAAGTACTCCAGATAAAACAAACTGACCCTAGCCCCCCGACACATAAACTACTGTAGCATAAATACTGGAGGCTGAGACAGGAGGGGTCAGGAGACACTGTGGCCCCATCCAATGATACCCCCAGACAGGGCCAAACAGGAAGTATATAACCCCACCCACTTTGCCAAAGCACACCCCCCACCACTAGAGGGATATATTCAACCACCAACTTACCATCCTGAGACAAAGCCGAGTATAGCCCACAAAGATCTTCGCCACGGCACAACCCAAGGGGGGGCGCCAACCCAGACAGGAAGATCACATCAGTGACTCAACCCACTCAAGTGACGCACCCCTCCAAGGGACGGCATGAAAGAGCACAAGTAAGCCAGTGACTCAGCCCCTGTAATAGGGTTAGAGGCAGAGAATCCCAGTGGAAAGAGGGGAACCGGCCAGGCAGAGACAGCAAGGACAGTTCATGCTCCAGAGCCTTTCCGTTCACCTTCACACTCCTGGGCCAGACTGTAGGTATGTACAGCAGGACCAAATCAGAGAGATAGGTAGGAGCAAGCCCATGTAATGCTTTGTAGGTTAGCAGTAAAACCTTGAAATCAGCCCTTGCTTTGACAGGAAGCCAGTGTAGAGAGGCTAGCACTGGAGTAATATGATCAAATGTTTTGGTTCTAGTCAGGATTCTAGCAGCCGTATTTAGCACTAACTGAAGTGTATTTAGTGCTTTGTCCAGGTAGCCGGAAAGTAGAGCATTGCAGTAGTCTAACCTAGAAGTAACAACAGCATGGATACATTTTTCTGCATCATTTTTGGACAGAAAGTTTCTGATTTTTGCAATGTTACGTAGATGGAAAAAAGCTGTCCTTGAAATAGTCTTGATATGTTCATCAAAAGAGAGATCAGGGTCCAGAGTAACACCGAGGTCCTTCACAGTTTTATTTGAGACGACTGTACAACCATCAAGATTAATTGTCAGATTCAACAGAAGATCTCTTTGTTTCTTGGGACCTAGAACAAGCATCTCTGTTTTGTCCGAGTTTAAAAGTAGAAAGTTTGCAGCCATCCACTTCCTTATGTCTGAAACACAGGCTTCTAGCGAGGGCAATTTTGGGGCTTCACCATGTTTCATTGAAATGTACAGCTGTGTGTCATCCGCATAGCAGTGAAAGTTAACATTTTGTTTTCGAATGACATCCCCCAAGAGGTAAAATATATAGTGAAAACAATAGTGGTCCTAAAACGGAACAATCGAGAGCATCCTGTCGGGCTGTATCACAGAGCATCACCGGGGGCAAACTACCTGCCCTCTATGACACCTACAGCACCCGATATCACAGGAAGGCCAAAAATATCGTCAAGAACAACAACCACCTGAGCCACTGCCTGTTCACACCGCTATCATCCAGAAGGCGAGGTCAGTACAGGTGCATCAAAGCTGGGACAGAGAGATAGAAGCTGTTTTTCAATCTCAAGGCCATCAGACTGCTAAACAGCAATCACTAACTCAGAGAGGCTGCAGCCTACATTGTGACCCAATCACTTTAATAAATGGATCACTAGTCACTTTAAACAATGGCACTTTAAATACTGCCAATTTAATTATGTTTACATATCTTACATTACTCATATCACATGTATATACTGTATTTTATATCATCTATTGCACCTTGCCTATGCCACTCGGCCATCGTTCATCCATATACTTATATGCACATATTCTCATTCACCCCTTTAGGTTTGTGTGTATTAGGTAGTTGTTGGGGAATTGTTAGATTACTCGTTGGTTATTACTGCACTGTCGGAACTAGAAGCACAATTATTTTGCTCCACTCTCATTAACATCTGCTAACCATGTGTATGTGACCAATATAACTTGATTTGATTGAATAGACTAAAATGAACAGCTTTGTATGCAGAAAAAAAACATGACATGCTAGTGCCATACTAGTGGCTCAGTGGACTTATTGCATAGATATAGAACAGAAGATTATTGGTTCAAATCTCACTGCTGCTGTGTAACAATAAAAAATATATGTTTTTGCATGATTGATGTCTAAGGAAATTAATTTGTGTTATTAAAAGTCATATTGAAACCTTAAGTGAAAGTTAAGGAAGTTATTCAAAAACCTGCAAACAACATATCCTTTCTGTTCTCAGAGCGTTAATAAAACCTCCCAGGAAAACTTTCACGGAACCAGAGTAAACCTTCCTGCAACCTAAAAATAAACGCTCACAGAAAAGGCAAAATGTTCACTTCTGGTGAAACCAAAAACATACGTTCTCACAACTTCCAAGGAACCAAATGTGCTAGCTGGGGTGTGAGTCACACACGCTCGCTTAGACAGTAGCATAGTGCCACAGAAGAGGTAGCAGTAACACAGAGGGTAAAACATATATATTTAGCTGCATAGTGGAAGGACAACTGAAGTGGCTTAGTTACTGCAACTCTTGAACTCGGCCAGAAAAACTGTATTAGTCACCTGTTTTAACCGTTACGACACACACACACACTGTCCTGTGTCACTAGAGCTTCTCCAAGTGCAGAGGAGAAGAGAACACACCCAAGGGACAGGAATAACAGGCCACTCCAGCAGCAGCAGCAGCACACCGGACACATCGGACACAGTGGCACCACACAAGAGCAAAGGTGTGTCAAAAGAGCCTGTCTAACCAACATCTCCTTATCTCCATCTCTAATCCCCTGCCATCTCACCAGCACCTTCTCCTGCTCCACAGCTACTGTTTACAGGTCGGACAAGTCGGGGGGAATGCCGGCTTGACTGGCGACGGTAGACGGTCTCTTTCAAAGAAAAGTCCTGGGCTGAGCACAGAAGAGTTATACAAGAGAGGAGTAGGAAAACGATGAGAGAGAGATTCCAATTTACATGACAACTTAGTAAAACCGTTTTTTTATTACTCATTCAGCCCCTAAATCACTGTGCTTCCCTGCTCTTTCCCTTCTTTAGCCTGTGCTATTAAATCCCCTTCTTGACCCCTGACCTGGGGCCTGGGCCATAAAGAGCCCCTCACGGGTCACAGGCCTGATTGTAGCATTTGAATATGAAATGGCCTCCATCCGTCAGGCATGGAAACAGCCCCCTGCTCTGAGACTCCTGAGACATAGGCTGACCCCCAGGAAAGAGGGGCTCCCGCCGTTCAGATCAGCAGCCCCGGGCACAGCCACTCTCTATCTCAATTTAATTCAATTCAAGGGGCTTTATTGGCATGGGAAACATATGCTTACATTGCCAAAGCAGGTGAAATAGATAGTAAACAAAAGAGAAATAAATAATAAAAAATAAAAAACATTACATTCCAAAAGAATAAAGACATTTCAAATGTCATATTACAAATCAATTCAAATTGTATTGGTCACATACACTTGTTTAGCAGATGTTAATGTGAGTGTAGCAAAATGCTTGTGGTTCTAGCTCCGACAGTGCACCAATATCTAACAAGTTACGGTGTTGTAACAAAGTTCAAATAGTAAAAAAAAAAGGAAAAAAAAGGGGAAGATAAACATAAATATAGGTTATATTTACTATGGTGTTTGTTCTTCACTGGTTTCCCTTTTCTTGTGCCAACAGGTCACAGATCTTGCTGCTGTGATGGCACACTGTGGTATTTCACCCAGTAGATATGGGAGTTTATCAAAGTTGGGTTTGTTTTCTGATTCTCTGTGGGTCTGTGTAATCTGAGGGAGGAGGTTAGGAAGTGCAGTTCAGTTTCCACCTCATTTTGTGGGCCGTGTGCACATAGCCTGTCTTCTCTTGAGAGCCAGGTCTGCCTACGGCGGCCTTTCTCAACAGCAACGATATATGCTCACTGAGTCTGCACATAGTCAAAGCTTTCCTTAATTTTGGGTCAGTCACAGTGGTCAGGTAGGTGTAGGTGTAGAATTTAACGACTCTTACCTGGATTTTGATCATTACCGGGTATTGTCCTAATTCTGCTCTGCATGCATTATTTTGTGTTTTACATTATACACAGAGGATATTTTAGCAGAATTCTACATGCATAGTCTCAATTTGGTGTTTGTCCCATTTTGTGAATTCTTGGTTGGGGAGCGGGCCCCAGACTTCACAACCATAAAGGGCAATGGGTTCTATAGTTGAGTATTTTTAGCCTAATTGGTATGTTGAATTTGATGTTCCTTTTGATGACATAGAAAGCTCTCTCTCTCCCGCTTCCTCTCGGTCCTTGGGAGGATGAGAAGGAGTGAAGGATGAAGAGAGGGGAGGAAAGGGGGGCCGAGAGTGAGGGAGTGGAGAAAGAGAGGGGAGGAAAGGGGGGCGAGAGTGAGGGATAGGAGAAAGAGGGGAGCAAAGGGGTGCTAGAGTGAGGGATAGGAGAAAGAGGGGAGGAAAGGGGGGCGAGAGTGAGGGATAGGAGAAAGAGAGGGGAGGAAAGGGGGTGAGAGCGAGGGATAGGAGAAAGAGAGGGGAGGAAAGGGAGGCGAGAGTGAGGGATAGGAGAAAGAGGGGAGGAAAGGGGGGCGAGTGAGGGAGTGGAGAAAGAGGGGAAGAAAGGGGGGCGAGAGTGAGGGATAGGAGAAAGAGAGGGGAGGAAAGGGGGGCGAGAGTAAGGAATAGGAGAAAGAGAGGGGGGAAAGGGGGGCGAGAGTGAGGAATAGGAGAAAGAGAGGGGAGGAAGGGGGGGAGTGAGGGAGAGGAGAAAGAGAGGGGGGAAAGGGGGGGAGAGTGAGGGATAGGAGAAAGAGGGGAGGAAAGGGGGGCGAGTGAGGGAGTGGAGACAGAGGGGAAGAAAGGGGGGCGAGAGTGAGGGATAGGAGAAAGAGAGGGGAGGAAAGGGGGTGAGAGTGAGGGATAGGAGAAAGAGAGGGGAGGAAAGGGAGGCGAGAGTGAGGGATAGGAGAAAGAGGGGAGGAAAGGGGGGCGAGTGAGGGAGTGGAGAAAGAGGGGAAGAAAGGGGGGCGAGAGTGAGGGATAGGAGAAAGAGGGGAGGAAAGGGGGGTGAGAGTGAGGGATAGGAGAAAGAGAGGGGAGCAAAGGGGGTGAGAGCGAGGGATAGGAGAAAGAGAGGGGAGGAAGGGGGGAGTGAGGGAGAGGAGAAAGAGAGGAGAAGAAAGGGGGGCGAGAGTGAGAGATAGGGGAAAGAGAGGGGAGGAAAGGGGGTGAGAGTGAGGGATAGGAGAAAGAGGGGAGGAAAGGGGTGCGAGAGTGAGGGATAGGGATAGGAGAAAGAGGGGAGGAAAAGGGGGCGAGAGTGAGGGATAGGAGAAAGAGAGGGGAGGAAGGGGGGGAGTGAGGGAGAGGAGAAAGAGAGGGGAGGAAAGGGGGTGAGAGTGAGGGATGGGAGAAAGAGAGGGGAGGAAGGGGGGGAGTGAGGGAGAGGAGAAAGAGAGGGTAGGAAAGGGGGCGAGAGTGAGGGATAGGAAAAAGAGGGGGGGGAAAGGGGGTGAGAGCGAGGGATATGAGAAAGAGAGGGGAGGAAAGGGGGTGAGAGCGAGGGATAGGAGAAAGAGAGGGGAGGAAGGGGGGAGTGAGGGATAGGAGAAAGAGAGGGGAGGAAAGGGGGGCGAGAGTGAGGGATAGGAGAAAGAGAGGGGAGGAAGGGGGGGAGTGAGGGAGAGGAGAAAGAGATGGGGAGGAAAGGGGGTGAGAGTGAGGGAGAGTAGAAAAAGAGGGGAGGAAAGGGGGTGAGAGTGAGGGAGAGGAGAAAGAGAGGGGAGGAAAGGGGGGCGAGAGTGAGGGATAGGAGAAAGAGAGGGGAGGAAAGGGGGGCGAGAGTGAGGGATAGGAGAAAGAGAGGGGAGGAAAGGGGTTGAGAGCGAGGGATAGGAGAAAGAGGGGAGGAAAGGGGGTGAGAGCAAGGAATAGGAGAAAGAGAGGGGAGGAAGGGGGGATTGAGGGAGTGGAGAAAGAGAGGAGTTATTTGAATATGAGACAAGAGGCGATTTGTGTTAGCATGACAAAAGAACCCACCCTCTCCCCTGATTGGTGTCACAGCTCAGGCACTAAAGTCATGCAGGCCCCGTGGGTGGGGTGATGTGGGGAGCACTGGCATATTTATGCATCCGAGGTGTGATATTGGGGAGGACAGGGGGCGGGGAAGGACCTGTCATCAAATTTGAAGAGCCGAAGTGTGCACAGCTACTAAATAGAGAAAAGTTTGCATTTCTTGAAGAACTGCCCAAGACTTAAACCCCCCTCACTTTTTCCTAAAATGGAAATAAAGCAGACTACACCTCACTGCTTTGACAGGTGAGAACTCCAGGCCAGCCCACATTAACAAACGCATGACAGCCTTGAAAATAGAGGAGCCAAGAAAGGTTTTGGGAAGATCTAACGCACTCTAACCCTCCATAGCAACTGAGCTGTGCTTTGACTTTCCTTATTTTCTATCTTCTGCTCTCCGTCTTCCTTCATGTCCCATGTCTCCTGCTATCCACATGTGGCCCTGGCTGAGGTCCATAACAAGCCTCTCTTCACTTGGTGGACTGTGGCCTCTGGGCTCCAACAGAGCTGTTTGCTACCGCAGGTAAAATCCTGGCACTGCAGGGTCCCTTTCATTCAAAATGGGTCAAAATGGGTCTACAATACCTTTTGTCTCTGACCTCATGACCAGGAACAAGAATTTTCTCTGACCTCAAATGACTTGGCCAGCAAAAAAATGATCTGGATCATAGTCATCGCCTAAACCTATGGCCCAGAGTTTTCCTGGTTAGTTGGCAAAGTCATGAAAAACGTACGACCCCACTTATGACCATAACAAGAACAGTACAGAGATAAGTGAAGCTGGATCATACAAGATATCAACCCAGCGGTGCCGCAGGACTTCACAACTCAATAACTAGAGACCATTTATGTACAATCCATGTCATCATCTGACCCCATGAGACTGGCTGTATGCATATTGTCACCAAGATGGAGGAGATGGATAAGCCTCCGGAGCAGATTAACTGTGGCTGATTCAGCTTTGGGAAAGCCACTTGCTTAATGACACGGTCCTAGAAACAACTGAGACAAGACCAAAAGGAGAAGATGGAGAGAGTGAGATAGGTCACAGCCCTCTCCAGACAAATTGTGGGCAGGCTAATCTGGGCAGCCCTGCCTGGCCTCCAGGACACACCTCCAGCCGGTCGGGAGGGAGGAAGAGAGCACTGACTAACTCACCATGGCAATTAATCAATAAGTGACAGAGTCAGTCAGAACTGAACGTGTCCCACCTCCCCCACGTTCCCAGGGTAACCAACGCTCCCCACCCGGCAGGACAAGGCAGGAGGTGTCTCCCATAAACACCTCGCAGATCAGATCAGGGAGGGAACTTTATCCCCCTCTGAACCCCGCTGCACAGGACTTAGTGTGGGGGTCAGGTGTCTGTGGAGGAGGGTGTATGTGTGATATGTGTGTGAGGTGGGGCAGGGTGGGGGGCTTTGTGTGTTTATGGGTTTTGAAGGGGGGCTTTGTATATATGTTTGCACACGTGTTTGTGGGAGGTTGTTGAATGGAGGGGCGGCATGGGTATTGAGTTTGAGACAGGTTACAGCCAGCAGCTTAATGAACACTGATCCTGACAATAAGAATATGATCAGGAGCCATCTTATGGGGCTAAGTCGCCGCGCGGCCATTGTGTGTCTGTCAATCTGTGTTCCTTCTCACTGTCCCCCAACCAACACTAATCAATATCTGTAGCCTAGAGGAGAGTCTGCCTCTCGCATCGCCTCCCTCCTACCTCCAGTAACCCCTGCGCCCCAATCACTGCATTGTCCCTATGCAGTACCATTTTCAGATAGTTGTCACTGGACATATGACATATGTACCTCGAGTGTGGACCCGTTTTCTAGGCTCTCAAGAAGGGTCAAGTAGGGTCAAAGGATTACTTCCTGCTCTCGGTGAGTAAGGTGAAAGCCCACTACACGCTTTAGTGTTGGTAGACAATGTGAAATATGACAACAAATGAATATGGCTTACAGAACTGGACCATGTTCAGGGTCGGATTTCACACTGGAGAGGTTGCCCTCAACACCTCTGTTATTATCACTGACGTACATGACACATAACCGTCGGTATGCTGTGTCATTTCTCCATACAGGTATCCCTCTCGGCTGTATGTATGTGTCATCCACCAATCACATGCAGTCATATTCCCAAAAGTTCAAGTGAACCTCAACAACAGGGCTTCGTGGAACACGAGACCCCAAAAAAATCCCTGTAGGGAGAACCCTCTACAAACATCCCTTCGCTAGAACAACAACCACCAGCACCAGCGAATACTACATTTCTAGCCCTGCATGGGATCTGTGTGTTTTCTTTGGGGACAAAGGAACTGTAAAACCTGTCTCCTATTCACACGCACCTGCTGTGCTAAAACAAACAGTGCTGGGGATTCAGACACCTTAATGGATGAGCCGACCATTAGGGACTAAGTCTGGGTAAACCAGGCCGTGGGCGCTTGGGTTCTGTTGACGTACGTACGCTAGACTCAGGGGATAGGGACGGGAACAGGCTAGGTGCTGGGTGTTGTCGAGGAAAGGTAACTCTAGTGTGGCACCTAAGGTCACCTGGCTGGCAGCCTGGCACGCCCCCACACTGCTGAGTCATTGGTGAGGCATGTAAAAACACACAATGGCAGTGGGTAATATGGGGAGGAGATACTCTGGTCAGGCCTGCTTTCATACTATTTCTGAGTGGGCAAGTTTAAAAGGGTATGTTGAGTATAGCATGTCAATTGAAGTTATAAATCTATATTAAATTCATAAATAAAGTTAGCCGATTTCCCTTTCTGTTTTCTTTCATCTACTTCCTGAATAGAATTGACATTCACCCCAACCCTGAGTGAGTGGATATGGATTCCACACGCCTTATCAGGTGAAGACTAACAATATCAGTGTCTCAATCAAAGTTGTTGGACAACAATCCTTGATTACACAAGATTGCCATTCTACAAGACTGCCAATGGTTTCTCCCTGTTAATGAAAGAGAATGCCACAGCTAGAAAGTGGTGCAGGCCTAGACAGATAACACAGTGTGTCTGTTTAATTGAAAAACAAGTACAATTATTTATTTTTAACTTGAATTCTTTCAAGGAACCCTTCCCTAACACACGTCTTCACATTTATACCTAAAACCTGTCCAACGTCTATAAACCTTTCATTCTAATAATGTACCTTCCTACTGACATCAATGGAAGTCATTTGGTCCTAAGGCCCTGCTCTGATTTGGAAGTGGCGGTGGCTTTGAAGCGTCTCCCACTCTGCATTCTTTGTGGTTGTGCAACGCATGGTGATACAACCATAAACTGTAATTAACAAGAGACTTTACGGAGCACGTCTGTTTGGCGGATCGGTGCTGATATCCTCTCAGGCAGAGGAGTATTGAGTTGGTGAACAAAACAAATTGGATGAGAAAAGAGAGGGAAAATAACATGTCCAGTGTATTGACTGAGGCCTCTCTATCGGTCAGTTAGGGTCAGTGTATTGACTGAGGCCTCTCTATCAGTCAGTTAGGGTCAGTGTATTGACTGAGGCCTCTCTATCAGTCAGTTAGGGTCAGTGTATTGACTGAGGCCTCTCTATCAGTCAGTTAGGGTCAGTGTATTGACTGAGGCCTCTCTATCGGTCAGTTAGGGTCAGTGTATTGACTGAGGCCTCTCTATCGGTCAGTTAGGGTCAGTGTATTGACTGAGGCCTCTCTATCAGTCAGTTAGGGTCAGTGTATTGACTGAGGCCTCTCTATCAGTCAGTTAGGGTCAGTGTATTGACTGAGGCCTCTCTATCGGTCAGTTAGGGTGAGTGTATTGACTGAGGCCTCTCTATCAGTCAGTTAGGGTCAGTGTATTGACTGAGGCCTCTCTATCAGTCAGTTAGGGTCAGTGTATTGACTGAGGCCTCTCTATCGGTCAGTTAGGGTCAGTGTATTGACTGAGGCCTCTCTATCAGTCAGTTAGGGTCAGTGTATTGACTGAGGCCTCTCTATCAGTCAGTTAGGGTCAGTGTATTGACTGAGGCCTCTCTATCAGTCAGTTAGGGTCAGTGTATTGACTGAGGCCTCTCCGTCGGTCAGTTAGGGTCAGTGTATTGACTGAGGCCTCTCTATCGGTCAGTTAGGGTCAGTGTATTGACTGAGGCCTCTCTATCAGTCAGTTAGGGTCAGTGTATTGACTGAGGCCTCTCTATCAGTCAGTTAGGGTCAGTGTATTGACTGAGGCCTCTCTATCGGTCAGTTAGGGTCAGTGTATTGACTGAGGCCTCTCTCAGTCAGTTAGGGTCAGTGTATTGACTGAGGCCTCTCTATCAGTCAGTTAGGGTCAGTGTATTGACTGAGGCCTCTCTATCAGTCAGTTAGGGTCAGTGTATTGACTGAGGCCTCTCTATCGGTCAGTTAGGGTGAGTGTATTGACTGAGGCCTCTCTATCGGTCAGTTAGGGTCAGTGTATTGACTGAGGCCTCTCTATCAGTCAGTTAGGGTCAGTGTATTGACTGAGGCCTCTCTATCAGTCAGTTAGGGTCAGTGTATTGACTGAGGCCTCTCTATCGGTCAGTTAGGGTCAGTGTATTGACTGAGGCCTCTCTATCGGTCAGTTAGGGTCAGTGTATTGACTGAGGCCTCTCTATCAGTCAGTTAGGGTCAGTGTATTGACTGAGGCCTCTCTATCAGTCAGTTAGGGTCAGTGTATTGACTGAGGCCTCTCTATCGGTCAGTTAGGGTCAGTGTATTGACTGAGGCCTCTCTATCAGTCAGTTAGGGTCAGTGTATTGACTGAGGCCTCTCTATCAGTCAGTTAGGGTCAGTGTATTGACTGAGGCCTCTCTATCAGTCAGTTAGGGTCAGTGTATTGACTGAGGCCTCTCTATCGGTCAGTTAGGGTCAGTGTATTGACTGAGGCCTCTCTATCGGTCAGTTAGGGTCAGTGTATTGACTGAGGCCTCTCTATCAGTCAGTTAAGGTCAGTGTGAGTGGATAAGGCCTGGCTGAAGAGGAAAAGAGAGAGAGGGTGGGATGGATGGCTCTCAGTGGGTCAACACCAAAGCCCTGACCCCAGGAGGATTTGATGCCATTTTCCCACGCAGGGAGCCGACCTGAGAGTAGCTTGTTAACAACATCTGCCCCAGTTCAGGGAGATTAACCCCCACCACACCGCCCCAACCACCACACCTCCACACATACACACACTGACTGACTTGACACACACCCCTCTCTGCTGGCTGTGAGTCTTGACGGTCCCGCACAAGTGTCACCACTTCGGACAGGCCTGCCTCAAGCTGGACATACAGGGTGCTCCAGGTCAAGCCAGCTGAGCTCAGAGGGGAGGGCCTCCTGGAGAGCCCAGCCACAGCAGATCAATACCAATACAGCCTGTGCCTGCTTCTGGTCTGGATTGCAGCCTGACAGACAGACTGAATTGAACATCTCATCGGAGTTTCAGTCTCACTGCAACAGTCACCTACTGTATACGGCACAAAACGAATCAGATTTACTTCTAACTATGTGGGTTCATTTTTGGAAAGAGGTGTGTCCTGATAGGTGTCCACAGAGACCGAGAAGGCGTGAGATGTCTCAACATCAGTCAGTCTGTCTGGCACAGATTTTGACAACAACTTTTCCACACATCACAATGACGTGGACAGAACCTTCTAAAACACCCACTCATATTCCATCACACCACCTAGTTCACATACAAATCCAGAAAATCACATTGTATATTTTTAAGTAACTTAATTTGCATTTTATTGCATGACATAAGTATTTGATCACCGACCATCGAGTAAGAATTCCGGCTCTCACAGACATGTTAGTTGTTCTTTAAGAAGCCCTCTTGTTCTCCACTCATTACCTGTATTAACTGCACCTGTTTGAACTCGTTACCTGTATAAAAGACACCGGTCCACACACTCAATCAAACAGACTCCAACCTCTCCACAATGGCCAAGACCAGAGAGCTGTGTAAGGACTTCAGGGATAAAATTGTCGACCTGCACAAGGCTGGGATGGGCTACAGGACAATAAGCAAGCAGCTTGGTGAGAAGGCAACAACTGTTGGCGCAATTATTAGAAAATGGAAGAAGTTCAAGATGACGGTCAATCACCCTCGGTCTGGGGCTCCATGCAAGATCTCACCACGTGGGGCATCAATGATCATGAGGAAGGTGAGGGATCAGCAAAGAACTACACGGCAGGACCTGGTCAATGACCTGAAGAGGGCTGGGACCACAGTCTCAAATAAAACCATTAGTAACACACTACGCCGTCATGGATTAAAATTCTGCAGCGCATGCAAGGTCCCCCTGCTCAAGCCAGCGCATGTCCAGGCCCGTCTGAAGTTTGCCAATGACCATCTGGATGATCCAGAGGAGGAATGGGAGAAGGTCATGTGGTCTGATGAGACAAAAATAGAGCTTTTTGGTCTAAACTCCACTCGCCGTGTTTAGAGGAAGAAGGATGAGTACAACCCCAAGAACACCATCTCAACCGTGAAGCATGGAGATGGAAACTTCATTCTTTTGGGATTCTTTTCTGCAAAGGGGACAGGACGACTGCACCATATTGAGGGGAGGATGGATGGGGCCATGTATCGTGAGATCTCGGCCAACAACCTCCTTCCCTCAGTAAGAGCATTGAAGATGGGTCGTTCTGATTTTCTGATGTATCAAATACTTATGTCATGCAATAAAATGCAAATTAATTACTTAAAAATCATACAATGTGATTTTAGATTCCGTCTCTCACAGTTGAAGTGTACCTATGATAAAAATTACAGACCTCTACATGCTTTGTAAGTAGGAAAACCTTCAAAATCGGCAGTGTATCAAATACTTGTTCTCCCCACTGTATGTAAGTGGAAGGGCATTAAAAAAATGCTCCGGAAAAAAAAGTATGAGACAGAAGCTCTGAATACACACACACATAGGGAAATAATCATTTACCAGGGTTGGGGTCAATTACATTGAAATTCCAGGCAATTCATAAAGTACACACAATTCCAATTCCAAATTTTCCTAATTGAATAGCATTGGAAGAGAATTGGAATTTCACTGTACTTTCTAATTGACGGGAAGTGAAATGTAATTGAACTCAAACTGAGCATTTAAACACACAATCACAAGCACCACACAGAAGCAGATGGAAGCCTCTGGGAATCCACTGAATTCGTGTTCTACAGGGTTGTAATTAAGTTAATTTTTGGAGAAGGTTAAACAAACAGGCCCAGTGAGGTCATAGGCAGATGGAAGTGGGGATATGCCCGCACTCGCTCAGTGGGCACAGTGCTCCACATGACAGGCCCTGAGAGAGGCCCTCTGGGTGCTGCTCAGCGAGAGGGCGGAGAGGAAGGTTGTGTGTGGGGGGGTTAGCTACTGAGGGTTTAGCTACTGAGTTACACGGTTTTAGCCATGTTTTAAGTGTCCTCAGGAGAAGCAATACATATCATAGGAAGTGGGATCTAGGAAGTTACATACATTGGAAAACAAAGCTTAAGACTCAGTGCAGCAGTAAGACCTTGATAACTGTTGCATCATATTTCCTGTAGGGCCTTGCTATCCTAATGGAAAAGTACCACAGAACTGAACCCTACAAACTATGAGGGCTGAGCCTGGAGGCCGCTCCGCTCGGGCATCACAAACCAATTGACTGATCTAGCACATTTTGACAGATGGCACAGAACCGTGACTCTCTCTGACTCTGACCCAGTGCAAACACCTCCGACATGGCCAACCGGGAAGGGAAAAGCTGCTTAATTGCAAAAAAATGACTTGGAGAGGGTGATTAGCTGATAGGCAGCCGCTATCGTACTAGAGTGACATAAGACCCTGTCAGTGAATGCAGGGAGGTCCGGATAATCTTTCCCTCCACAAAGGTGCATGGGGCTAATCCAGGCCGCTGTGCTGAGCTCTGGATCAAATCCTACAGGGAGTGTGGGAAGGCCAGCGGGGAATGCCAATGCTCTGGCCCTCTTCTGTCTGGGGTAGCCTATCCCAGGGTGCTTTGCAGCAGTATAGGCATACCTGCTGAGAAGGGTCTGACTGCAACCCGCATCCAGGGAAACCCCAGGGAAGAACCGCTCAGGGAAGAACCGCCCAGGTTAACCAAGCCCCCTCTTGCTTCTCATTCTATTGGCTCCTGGCTACTTCCTCATTCTATGGGTCGACTATAGCATTGTAGCTAAGCCTAACCCTTTTCCTAACCTTAACCTCATTCTCAACCTGCTACGTTAGTTCTCCTCACCTGCTGCGCTAGTTCTCCTCGCCTGCTGCGTTAGCTTTCCTCGCGTGCTTCGTTAGCTTTCCTCGCGTGTTGCGTTAGCTTTCCTCACGTGCTGCTTTAGCTTTCCTCACGTGCTGCGTTAGCTTTCCTCACCTGCTGGGTTAGCTTTCCTCACCTGCTGCGTTAGCGTTCCTCACGTTAGTTCTCCTAACATGCTATGTCAACAAGAACCTTGGGCGGTTCTTCCTTGGGCAGATCTTCCCTGGACTTTCCCTGGACGCGGGTCGCAGTCAGACCTCATTGTGTCTGCTTGCTCCATAGCTACTGTAAGGACGTTGGATAGAGGGAGTGAGCTGGGATGCGAAGAAGCAGGGTCTCAGAAAAACTCATAATGAAACTGACTGGAATGGTTTTGCGTAACAGACTGCAATGAAGCCTACGATAAGCAATAGAGGTTTCTGGGTTAGTGATTTAATAGTAAACTCATCATGTAGACCCAGCAGTCATAGTAAAGAACTGTGCCCCACCGCTGCTTATCTAGGCATCAAAGACAAGAAGAAAGTTAGCGTTTGTGTGTGAGTATGTGTGTGTTTCAAAGGGATTTATGAATTACAGTGCCTTCGTAAAGTATTCAGACCCCTTGACTTTTTCCCACAATTTGTTAGGTTACAGCCTTATTCTAAAATTTATGAAATTGTTTTTTCTCCCATCAATCTACACACAATAAACCCTTATGACAAAGCAAAAACAGTTGACATTTTTGCTAATAAATTTTAAAAAATCGAATGGAAATATCACATTTACATAAGTATTCAGACATTTTATTCCGGAGTGACGCAGCGGTCTAAGATACTGCATTGCTGTGCCAGAGGCGTCACTACAGACCCTGGTTCGATTCCAGGCTGTATCACAACCGGCCATGATTGGGGGTCCCATAGGGCGGAGCACAATTGGCCCAGCATCATCCGGGTTGGTGTTTAGCCGTGGTAGGCCGTCATTGTAAATAATAATTTGTTCTTAACTGACTTGCCTAGTAAAAGGTTAAAAAAAATAACATACAAAAATAAGTGACTCAGTACTTTGAAGCATCTTTGGCAGCAATTACAGCAATTACAATTACAACAATTACAGTTTTCTTGGGTATGAAAAACAAGCTTGACACACCGGTATTTGGGGAGTTTCTCCCATTCTTCTCAACAGATCCTTTCGAGCTTTGTCAGTTTGGATGGGGAGTGTTGCTGCACAGCTTTTTTCAGGTCTCTCCAGATATGTTTGATTGGGTTCAAGTCCGGGATCTGGCTGGGCCACTCAAGGGCATTCAGAGACTTGTCCATAAGCCACTCCTGCATTGTTTTGGCTATGTGCTTTGGGTTGTTGTCCTGTTGGAATGTGAACCGTCGCCCCAGTCTGAGGTACTGCGAGCTCTGGAGCAGGTTTTCATCAAGGATCTCTTTACTTTGCTCCGTTCATCTTTCCCTCGATCCTGACTAGTCTCCCAGTCCCTGCTCCTTATAAACAGCCCCAAAGGTTCTCCCATCGCCACAGAGAAACTCTGGAGCTCCCTCTTGGTCACCTCCCTGACCAAGGCCCCTCAGTTTGGCCGGGGCGGCCAGCTCTAGGAAGAGTGTTGGTGGTACCAAACTTCCATTTAAGGATGATGGAGGTCACTGTGTTCTTGGGGACCTTCAATGCTGCAGAAATGTTTTGGTATCCCTCCTCCAATCTGTGCCTCGACACAATCCTGTCTCGGAGCTCTAAAGACAATTCCTTTGACCTCGTGGCTTGGTTTTTGATCTCATATGCACTGTCAACTGTGGTACCTTATAGACAGGTGTGTGCCTTTCCAAATCATGTCCAATCAATTAAATTTACCACAGTTGGACTCCAATCAAGTTGTAGAAACATCTCAAGGATGATCAATGTAAACAGGATGCACCTGAGCTCAATTACGAGTCTCATAACAAAGGGTCTGAATACCTATGTTAATAAGGTATGTTTATTTTTAATACATTTGCAAACCATATTTAAAAACCTGTTTGCACTTTTGTCATTATGCGGTATTGTGTGTAGATTGCTGAGGATTTTACTTATTTAATCCATTTTAGATTAAGGCTGTAATATAAAATGTGGGAAAAGTCGAGGGGTCCAAATACTTGGCGAAGGCACTGCACATCCAAATAGAAGGAATTGAGTCTCTCTTTCTTCCTAATAGCAGCAGAAAATTAGCAGAAACCTGAAGGAAACCTGAAGGAAACCTTTAGGAAACGGTTTCAAATTCAAGCGTTTTATTCTGTTTGTCAAGTCACATTCAAAACAAGGATACGACTAATGCAAGTATATTAAGAGCCACATTCAGACAATGATTCAATTATTTAATCTAATAATACTCTGCCTTTTAATATTCTGACAAAACATGCCTCGTAAAATAATTGTCTGGAAATTAAAGATAAAAAAAACGGAATGAACCTAGTTACTATAGGCCTACTTTGTCAATAAAGGGTGTATAGGCCAATGAATTCCCAAATAAATTGGAATTATTTCTTGTTCATTAATTTAGTCAAAGTATAGGCTAAGTCTATATGATATGCCAAGTCCTGCAGTCTCTAGTTTTATCTTATCTTGATTATTGTCCAGTCATATGGTCAAGTCCTGCAAAGAAGGAGCTAGAAGAACTACAGCTGACCCAGAACAGAGCGGCATGTTTTGCTCTTCATTGTAATCAGAGGGATAATATCAATACTATTAAAATCTAAAAACTAAGTTTTAGGTGAGAATAAGCATTGGTCTGAAGCCGAAAGGAAATTCACGAGCACCACAATGCCTGTTCTACAATGCTCTACCAAGGTTTTCCAGCACACAGCTTTGACCTACTGCAGTAGCTATGTTGGTATTGTACTTGGAACTATATGTACGTACGTTGCTTTGGATTCAAACCTTCTCAAAACAGCCTAATTCATACTTTTAGAGGTGCTTCCACAATAATGGGATGTGTACCACATACAAGGTAAAGTATTGAACTATTCCCACACCACACTAAGACATTATCCCATTCCACTACCTTTTCAAGTTTTTTATTTTTATTAAATGAAAGCAAGCTTTGCTTTTATACTTACAAGACCATCAGGCTTAATTGAGCCAGCTGTTTTGTCTTGTAATAATGTGGTACATGCATGTATTCCCTAATCCTTTATTTGAACAAAACAGGTCATAAAGAAAGCTCCATAATCAGATTCTTTATTGGTCAGTTGGTGTCCAACATAACACAGTATCTCAGATAGAGCCTGTCTGCATTCCTGATTTCTGTAGCTGTTATAGCTTACCTGTGTAATATTGACTCAGAACCCCTCGTTTCAAACATGTTCCTGTTTTATCAAATTGTTGTGCTGATCAGTGGGTAGCTCATGGCTTATGTCAATTTACAGTTGTGTCTCCTTGAATTAATTGTTGCAATAAAGATGGTAATGCCACAATAATGCACATTTACAATAGGACAATGTGTAAAAAATACACTGAACAAAAATATAAAACGCAGCATGCAACAATTTAAAAGATTTTGTGTGTGGATTAATTGGCAGAGTAGAGGACCTTGAGCATTTCAGGTAAAATAACTCAATGATATTTTAACCTGCGTGTCGTGATTGCGTTTGGTGTGGGGGGGACACAATAAATGTATGCACGATGGCACACACGCGCGCAGCCAGTTTGGGTTCCGTGTAAGCCACCTGTCTACACACAGTTTGAAGTACAATACCAACAAAGCTACTGTAGTATGTCAAACCTTGGTAGAGCATGGGTGGAATAGGAATTGTGGTGGTCTTGTGAATTTCCTTTCTTTTCCCGCTTCAGACCAACGCTTATTCTCAGTTAAAACAGTTTGTATTTCCATTTCCGTGGTTTTTACACCGGAAGGTGATTATGCAACATTATACAACATTGTAATTAAGCAATAAGGTACGAGGGGGTTTGGTATATGCCCAATGCACGCCTAATGCCTGGATACAGCGCTATTGGCCATATACCACAAAACCCTGAAGTGCCTTATTGCTATTATAAAACAGATTACCAACGTGATTACATGTATATAGAAGTAAAAATAAATATTGTTATACCCTGTGGTATACAGTCTGATATACCATGGCTTTCAGCCAATCATCATCATCATTCAGGAAACAACCACCCAGTTTATAATACAGCGTAACACAGCAATAAAAGTAAAGTAAACAATGACAGACAATGTAGTTCATATTTATTTAATATTAACAGCTGATTTTCCAGATGGAAGGAAAAAAACAGAAACCCACTTATGCCAATACGGAGAAAACTGTAGAAAAAAATCTCTGATCTCTCTTAAGACAATTGAGCAAGCTCCTGGAAAACACACAAATAAATCAACAAGTACCCATGAACTATTTACATGAAAATGTACCTTCAAGTTCACTGAAGACCTAGTACTACATTACCCAAAATGCACCTTGTTTATCACTAAATAACATTTACAACCAAATGTACACTCATCAGATAGTCAACTTTGTAAATACAATTCAGGGATGGCCACAATTGCTCTTGACAAGCCACATGTTTATGCAGGCTTTTTATTCATGGTCTGGATAAACATCTGACGTCTCGATAAACAGCTGAGTAGTAGAATCAGGTGTGGTAGCACTGGGCTTGAATAAAAAAAGACTGCATAACTCTGTGGCTAATCAAGAGCAATTTTGATATTTCCTGCTATAGACACTAAGGAATGGAAAACACTTGTCAAATTGTAATTAGACAAGTGCAAAACTGAAGAAACATACAGTACCAATCAAAAGTTTGGACACTCCTACTCATTCAAGGCCTTTTCTTTATTTTTACTATTTTCTACAGTGTAGAATAATCGTGAAGACATCAAAACTATGAAATACCACCTATGGAATCATGTAGTGAGCAAAAAAAATAATTGTTAAACAAATCAAAATATATGCTATATTTGAGATTCTTCAAAGTAGCCACCCTTTGCCTTGATGACAGCTTTGCACACTCTTGGCATTCTCTCAAACTGCTTCATGAGGTATTCCTTTGGAATGCATTTCAAGTAACAGGTGTGCCTTGTTAAAAGTTTGTTTGTGGATAATCTTTCCTTCTTAATGCATTTGAGCCAATCAATCAGTTGTGCTGTGACAAGGTAGGGGTGGCATACAGAAGATGGTATTTTACCAAATAGGGCTAAGTTCATATCATGGCAAGAACAGCTCAAATAAGCAAAGAGAAACAACAGTCCATTACTTTAAAAGACAAAGGTCAGTCTATACTGAACATTAATACCTTTGATAGTTTCTTCATGTGCAGTCGTAAAAACCATCAAGCGCTATGATGAAAAACTGCCACTCAGGAGGACCGCCACAGGAAAGGAAGACCCAGTATTACCTCTGCTGCAGAGGATAAGTTCATCAGAGTTACCAGCTTCAGAAATTGCAGCCCAAATAATTGCTTCACAGAGTTCAAGTAATAGACATATCAACACCAACTGTTCAGAAGAGACTGCGTGAATCAGGCCTTCATGGTCCAATTGCTGCAAAAGAAACCACTACTAAATAAGATTAAGACGTACTTGGGCCAAGAAACATGAACAATGGACATTAGACTGGTGGAAATCTGTCCTTTGGTCTGATGAGTCCAAATTTGAGATTTTTGCTTCCAACCATCATGTCTTTGTGAGACGCAGAGTATGTGAACGGATGATATCTGCATGTGTGGTTCCCACCATGAAGCATGGAGGAGGAGGTGTGATGGTGCTTTGGTGTGTAAGAGCCATTTGATCAAGAAGGAGAGTGATGGAGTGCTGCATCAGATGACCTGGCCTCCACAATAACCCGAGCTCAACCCAATTGAGACGGTTTGGGATGAGTTGGACCGCAGAGTGAAGGAAAAGCAGCCAACAAGTGCTCAGCATGTGGGAACTCCTTCAAGACTGTTGGAAAAGCTGGTTGAGAGAATGCCAAGAGTGTGCAAAGCTGTCATCAAGGTAAAGGGTGGCTACTTTCACGAGTCTCAAATATAAAACAATTTGATTTGTTTAACACTGATTTGGTTGCGACATGATTCCATGTGTTATTTCATAGTTTTGATGTCTTCACTACTATACAATGCAGAACATAGTAAAGAGAAAGACCCGTGAATGAGGTGCTCAAAACCTCAGCTACAAATGTCCTAAGTAATGCTGTCCACAACTGTCCAACTCCAGTAAAAGAGCACACGTCATAAATGGAAGTATAAATATGAAAACATGGGAGAACTTTAAGTATTGATAAGCAGCTTACACTTCTTGAACTCAACCATTTGGTTCAAATATACATTTAGATGTGTGAACAGTCATCCATAATAACCACAAATCGGTAAGGCGTTGCTTTCAGGCTCCTGGAGAGTCTCAAAGCTGGTCTCTTCTCCGTTCCAGCAGGACGAACAATTGTATACACCACCACATTCACTGCCACTCCACTAAACCAAAGGCTCTTTTAAGAGCCACCTAATAAATGAAAATGTGTGTCGGTAAGGAGCTGTCAAAACTATAAACTCAATTGTCAAAATGTATCCTCTGGGAGGAAAACCCACAATCTTAAAATATACAGGACCTCTAGTCATTACACTACGAACCCCGTTCTAAAAACTTTTATTTGACAGACCATTTATATATGGACAGTCTTGAAGCGTTACTTCAAAACCAATTTTGTTAGTTCATTTTGCTTGCTTGGTTAAAACATCATGCTAAAAAAAGTTGATTTGTGGAAAACAGACACATTAATCACGTAGCTTGCCAAGTAAGCAAGCATGTAATTATTTTGACTGCGCACGGCATGGCACACAATTTAAGCAAGCAGAGGGGGTTTGATTCATCTGTCCTTGGGTACACTGGACTATGGCCCATCACATCATCGGGGAGGGAAGGCAGATAAAAACGCTTTATCAAAGGCAATCACTTTTGCATGTCAAAATACAGAATCCTACATGTGTTAAGTCAAATCAAGCTTTATACAGCACATTTCAGACATGAAAATAAATAAATAAAATCTGAAGTATTTACTACACAAACATAAGATAAAACAAAGACAAACTGATCAATTAAAAAGCACCCTAAGGAAAAGCAAAGCTAAAGACATATTTTTTTAAAAAAATATTAAAACATGTTCACAATATTTCCCCCCAGCAGTCTATTCCAGAGGCTGGGGGAAATAACTAAAGGCTGCCTCTCCATGCCTCTTAGTCCTAGGCTTTGGGACAATTAAAAGGCCAGTGTCAGAGGACCTGAGGGACCTACTGGCTACGTAACTTATTTATATTTAATCTTTATTTAACCTAGGCAAATCCGTTAAGAACAAATTCTTATTTACAATAACGGCCTACCCCGGCCAAATGCTAACGACGCTGGGCCAATTGTGCTCCGCCCTATGGGACTCCCAATCATGGCCGGTTGCGATACAGCCTAGAATCGAACCAGAGGCTATAGTGCCACAGCTAGCACTGAGACGCAGTGCCTTACACTGCTGCGCCATTCAGGAGCCCACATAACTTAAAAGCATGTCTGACATGTATTGGGGTGTACAATCGTGGATTAACTTTACAATATATATATTTTTTTTTTACCTCAGGCAGCCAGTGCAGAGACCTTAAAACCGATGTAATGTGTGTTCTCAATCTCGTCTTGGTCAGTACCCGTGCTTAATTACGTCACTTTTGCTGAGCCGACTTCGAACAGAGTGGGCACCTGGCTCAAGTCCAGGAGGTTGGCCCGGTTCCAAATCGACTAATCAAACCCCCTCAATGATTCTGATGTTGTTTTACCTGGGTGCACCATGTGCAGGACCCACACCTTCCGACTACTTTTTAACTTGTTGATGGCAACTTCAGAATTTCTGGGAACACACTGAAAAGTAACACGACACTTAATCAGTCAGCACAAATGTGGATTATAATGACTAGGCAGGAAAGGGAGCTGGACTGTATTCTCCATGTTTGAAACAGCTATTCTGGACACTGGCAGCGCAACACAGGCTCATGTTCACATGTGCGTTTGGGGGTTCAACCATCGTTTGGCCAGGGGGCTTTACTTGGCCCTTTGAGCTCTAGTGACTCCTTGTGGCGGGCCAGGCGCCTTCAGGCTGACCTTGGTCGTCAGTTGAACGGTGTTTCCTCTGACACATTGGTGTGGCTGGCTTCCGGGTTAAGCGGGCGGGTGTTAAGGAGTGTGGTTAGGCGGGTCATGTTTCTGGGGGCGTATGACTCGACCTTCGCCTCCCAAGCCTGTTGGGGAGTTAGCCCCAATTTCACTTGTCTCTACATTTTTAAAAATCTAGGCCCTACAAACTTATTCAGTCTGAAAAGGTGGCAAGTCTAATTGTCACTTTATGTACTCAGTTGTCTAGTTCTTATACGATGCCTAGATATTGAGCTGGCACAACCACCTATTGAGTGTAAGGGGGCAATTACTTGTTCACACAGGGGCATTGGGTGTTGCGTAATTTTGTTTATGAAATAAGTATGTAATGGTTGTGTTATTGGTTCACTCAGGTTCCCTTTTTCCTATATTAAGTTTTGGTTGAAGATCTGATACCGTTCCGTGCAAAAGTAGAGAAAATTAGAAAAGGGGAAAATACTTTCATAGCACTAGCTATATGCCCCAGGGGCAACAGTTTTAATTCATTTCTAATCGCTCTCACACGCTCATTTTTGTCCGTTAAGAACAAACAATGTGCTACCTTTTTGCAGCATTTCTGACAAAATTTCTAATATGTTTTCAGGCTAATCTGATTTCTAACGCCCGGTGGTCATTTGCTCTGCAACACGGCTGCTTGCACCATACTACCAGTCATTAGAAGTGTATGCGAACAAACCTAGGCTGCTGTATATAGCCAACTATATGATGGTATTCAATATGAGGTTAATCAATAAAATGCAAGCAGTTATTTTGATTAGCTAGGTAGCTAACTAGTTAATGCTACCTAGCTAACATTAGCTTGCAAAGTCCAGCAGCTAGCCTCTAGCTAGCTAACACCAGTCAGCTGAAAGCTAGCTAGATAACAGGCAAATGAGAAGGTAGCTAGCCAATAAATGTGTTTTTTTTTTATTAGCTAGCTAACTAGTTATCTAACGTAATGTTATACCAATCAGATGAGCTAATGTTGGCTAAGTAGCTAACCAACAAACAAGGAATGCTAGATGGCTATATTTTGCCAAGTATGAAATTTAAAAAGCCCTTTTTTACATCAGCAGATGTCCCAAAGTGCTTGTACAGAAACCCAGCCTAAAACCCCAAACAGAAAGCAATGCAGATATAGAACCAAGATGGCTAGGAAAAACTCAGGCTCAGAGGGGTGGCCCGTCCTCTTCGGGTTGTGCCATGTGAAGACTAAGTACATGGAAATGAAGGCTAGATCGTTCAAGATGTTCAAACGTTCATAGATGACCAGTAGAGTCATCTAGCTAAGGTTTTTCATATAAGGCTAAAGTCATGTGTAAAATGCTCATCTAGACACAAGTGTAATCGTAGCACAAACATGATTGAGAACATCCTTAGCTGCTATGATAGCCAGTTAACGTTAACTAGCTAGGTAACGTTAGCCAACTTAAAACTAACGTTAGATAACGTGTATGGCAAGTTCATTCACCACAATATATCCTACTTTCTTACACAAGACATAGCTAGTTAATGTTAAGTTTACAACCAAACTTTGGGAAACTGCCACGCTGTTCATGTTAATTTGCACAGCCGAGAAAACAAATGGCTTTGTGAATAAACAGTAAGCTAGTTATGAACCGCATATACAGAGCTGTGAAAAAGTTTTTGCCCTCTTTGATTCTCTATTGTTTTATACTGAATGTGATCAGGTCTTCAACAATCTATTATTAGATAAAATGGAACCGGAGTTCACAAATACTTTTTATTAACAAAGTTATGCAACACCCAATTCCCCTGTGTGAAAAAGTAATTGCCCCCTTACACTCAACTGGTAGTGCCACCTTTAGCTGCAATCAAACGCTTCCTGTAGTTGTTGATCAGTCTCTCATATCGCTGTGGAGGAATGTTGGCCCACTTTTGCATGCAGAACTGCTTTAACTCAGTGACATGTGAATTTTCAAGCATGCACTACTCTTTTCAATTCCTGCCACAACATCTCAATTGGGATTAGGTCTGAACTTTGACTAGGTCATTCCAAAACAAATTTGTTCCTTAACCATTTCCATGTAGACTTGATGTTTTGGGTCATTGTCTTGCTGCACAGACAGATGGCCTGACATTCTCCTGTAGAATTCTGATGCAGAATTCATGGTTCCTTCTGTTAAAGTCTTCCAGGTCTTGAGACAGAAAAGCATCCCCAAACCATCAAATCAAATTTATTTAATTAGCCCTTTATTTAATTAGCCCTTCAGCTGATTTAAAAAATGTAATTAAAAAATGTTTTGCCTTTATTTAACTAGGCAAGTCAGTTAAGAACAAATTCTTATTATCAATGACAGCCTAGGAACAGTGGGTTAACTGCCTGTTCAGGGGCAGAACGACAGATTTGTACCTTGTCAGCTCGGGGGTTTGAACTTGCAACCTTCCGGTTACTAGTCCAACGCTCTAACCACTAGGCTACCCTACCTCCCCATATCATATCTCAAAGTGCTGCACAGAAACCCAGCCTAAAACCCCAAACAACGCATGCGTAGAAGCATGGTGGCTAGGAAAAACTCTAGAAAGGAAACCATCACACTACCACCACCACCATGCTTGACCATTGGTATAAGGTTCTTACTGTGTAATGCAATGTTTGGTTTTCGCCAGGCATAATGGGACCCATGTCATCCAAAACAATTGTCTGACAACCCTAATTTTATTAAACTAGGCAAGTCAGTTAAGAAAATATTTTTACCTTGTCAGCTCGGGGATCGATCTAGCAACCTTTCGGGTTACTGGCCCAACGCTTGACATTTGAATTTAACACCGAGCTTCAACCAAGGGCTATAATAGACACGACAAAAATGCATGCCAGTCTCGCTTGGCCAAGAGCTTCTTGTTTTTATAAGAAACATTGTTGAAAATTCCAAATTGTTTGCAGTCAACTTACACACACGCTACAAGGGGTCTTTTCACAGTCCCCAGGTCAAGAACAAATTCAAGGAAACAAAGTATACAGAGCCATGATTGTGAGAAACTCCCATCTCATATAGCGCAAGTGGACAGAAAACCTGGTTTCCAAAACAAATAAAGTAACACCTCACTGCAAAACGCTTCTCCCCATGTGACCTACTTTTTGTGTGTATGTATAACAGAGATGCATACACTGTTTTAATGTATGTAAATTGTAAAGTATTTTACCTGTGATGTCTTTGCTTGTGTCTGACCCTAGTAAAACTGGACACCTGGAAGACTAGCCGTCGCTATTGACGTCGGCTAATGGGGATCCTAATAAAATATACAAAAAAAAATAAATCAAATATGAATCGTCACACTCAGTCACCATGTTGTCGTTAAACTGTGCACAATAAAGGAGTGGATTTACAGGTAGGCCTACCTAGATTCAATTTGCCATCTAATATGACTATGTATAAAGGATCCAAAGTCAATATTGGAAAGACTTTGCTGAACTCCACACTGAAAAGGAGCGTTGTTAACGATTAGATTATGAGTCAACGCAGCCTTCATAGTTCACCATAATTTATGGCAGAACCAGTCAGTGAACACATTCCATAGAATCATCCAGACTACAGTAAATATACCCAATCGACAAACATTCCATTTCGAAATACAATTTAGGCTACTCAATATAGTGTATGTCATGGTTTGGTAAGAAGCGAAAGTTAAGTTATTGGTTAAAGCAGCCCAATGGGCCTTACAAGCAAATCAGTACGTTAAATTCAGATGAGTCAATTAAAACAATTTCGCTTTTCAGAAAAAAATCTTCAAGTCAGCTATGAAAGTAAATGTTAGACTTACACTTTATAGGCTCATTGTCTTTTACATTAACATATTTTAGGTGCTGCCGTATTTCTCCATGTCCCAGCTATTCCCAACAAAATTGCATAAGTGAGTAACTAGTCAGATACCGGTGTATTTAGTAAAGCCTAAATAGTCATGGGGGGGGAAAAATAAAAATGTTCACCGCAACCAAAGTTAAAAAGAAAAAAAATCCTATATTTCGATAATTGGAAGATATGCTGATCATTAAAGTTAACAGAATTATACAAAACAATAATTGGGCTATGCAACACTATACAAAATCTAAATGAACGTATATTTATTTACTAAAATTAGTGTTTGCAGTAGGCCTATTTTAAGTGGAAGAGATTATGAAAACTTGAGTTACACAAGACCGTGTTCATCCGTCATGTTTGAGTTCTCATTAGTCACACTTCGTTAGACCCATCGCCCTTTGCTGTTCAATGTTCCACTCATTTCATTCTGTGAAGCGGCATCTCCCATGATACCTGACAGATTTCACCCATCAAACCCACGTCACATCCCCTCTCGACAAGTACTCATCAGGTGGCTCATACCCCACACAATCACCAAAACACACGGACTCAGTAATCTTGTTTCGTACAAATTTATTCATCATTTAAGAATAGAGGATGGTCTTAAAATAAGTAGAAACGTCAGTTTTAAATAAGACCTCCTGGCCCATGATATGGGTTAACCGGACTAAAAAATGTCAAACAAAAATGGAACATTATAACAAAAAAAAAAATACTATAAATAAAAACTTGCACCCCACAGTCTTACATTTCATTAAAACCTAGGTCATGAAGAAAAAGACTACAAAGATTTGGACACAGCCGACACTGACATTCTACAAATTAAGTGTAAACACGTATGAACCAACTCTCAATCCAGCTTTTCTGAAATACAACGCCTCTTCACGAGGCCAGATGCCATTTTCAGAGAAAATATGGCATTATTAAAATAGAAGTCCAATTCTTCTACAGAAGTTGATTGCTTATAAATCATGATAAAAGCCTATTTGCAATGCAATTTACTCTGGTGGACTGAACATTCAGTTTCAGTCCAGGATATGTAGTTTTAAAATGCTTTAAAATGGACAACTCATTGAAATAAAAAAATCAAATGCATTATTGTTTTTTTAACTACTGAACGGCGATTATTTTAGCAATCAAAATGTTCAAGTATACGAAGTACTTAAGTTTATAGTCATTTTTTCAAATGTGGGTTAGGGGTAGCGTTCCGTTCACGCCAGTCCCCGCGGTCTGATAGTGCGGATGTACACTGTGTAACCGACTGGTCTGCAGGGACGGGTGATCCGCGCTGTCGCCACCGGGAGGCAGGTACATGCTGATCATATCCCTCAGGTCCCCCAAACACGCTCTCTGGGAATGAGAAGTAATCGCCGGAGGTGGTGAGCTCGGCTCGGTCTTGCACACGGAGGCCATGGAACCCAAGCCCATGGCACTGGAGGTTTGCTGCGTGTATGCGGGGGACATGCTGTACGTGGATGCTGCGTTCATGTAGGTTTGCGCCGAGGACATCATGGGGTACTGGAGCCCTGCCATCTCATACCGGTGCATCTGCTGAATCTGTGGGCTGTGATGCTGAGGGTAGGCCAACTGGTCCTGCATGAGGGAGTACGCACTGTTGGTCCAGCCATTCATGTGAGCATAACTGTCCATCCGCTGTCCCACCGAGACGCCGTTGTTGACAGCGTTGGCACCTGGCGCCAGAAGTCCTCCAGGCAAAGAATACTTGTCTTTCTTGAGCAGGGTCTTGGTCTTCCTGCGGGGACGGTATTTGTAATCCGGATGCTCCTTCATGTGCATGGCGCGCAGACGCTTGGCCTCGTCGATGAAGGGTCTCTTCTCCGCGTCGGTCAAAAGTTTCCAGTCTGCACCGAGCCGCTTGCTAATCTCAGAGTTGTGCATTTTAGGGTTCTCTTGTGCCATCTTTCGCCGCTGTCCACGGGACCACACCATGAAAGCATTCATAGGCCGCTTCACCCGGTCCTGGTCGTTGGCACTGTTGTTCTTGTTGCCCGCCGCTGAACCCGAATTGGACTGCGGGAGTGGGCTCTTGATCTCAGTTTCCATCATGTTATACATTCGAACGGCTTTGAAATGTTCACTCTCAGGCGTGGATAAAGTTCAACAAAATACCATCAAAGACAAGAGAGATAGAAATAGTACTGACCAGTCTCATGTGAGGGAAAAAAAAGTTGTCAAAAGAAGCTCAGGCAATGTTAGTTTGTCAGGTGCTTCCAATTTCTCAGTGCTCTGAAACAGAACTCTGCAAACTTGTCCGCCAACCTCAGCTGTTATTAGTTCCCGGGTCATGTGATTTGGATTGACAGCGAAACAATGCGTTGCTCCCGACCAATCACAGCACGGCTTCGTCTACGAATTGAGTTGGACAGTGCTCTGGTTGGAGTTGTAGAAGGAAAGGGATAGATTCAACTTTATACATAAATAACATCTTATATAACAGTTAAATTAGATAAAAACTAGGTGGTTCGATCCCGGAATGCTGATTGGCTGACAGCCGTGGTATATCATACCGTATAGCATAGGTATGACAAAACATTTATTTTATTGTCTAATTATGTTGGTTACCAGTTTATAATATCAATAAGGCACCTCTGGGTTTGTTCCGTCATGCATAAGAACAGCCCGTAGCCGTGGTATATTGGCCATACACCACACCTCCTCTGGCCTTATTGCTTAATTAAAGTTAATCTGAAGTAATTCAAACAAACTATACATATGTATATATATATATATATATGTGTATATTGAGATGTTAAAATGTAAGTTACATCACATGCAGGAAACATTTTAGAAAATGGCTGAAATCTTACTGAAACAAAATGAATCATAGCCTATATAGGGTTTTAAAATTAAACGCATAAATTTGATGGAACGGATCAAGTCGACAATTCAAGTCACCTTGAACATCAAATATATTATCCTAATAGTTCAATATATAGGTTTGAGTTTGTAGGTGCTGTAGACATGACTGATCATAAATAAACCATTTATAAAACTCTAGCAAACCATGTCATTACAGACGTAACTTCATCATTTGTAAGCGGTCTTGGTAAAGAAAACGGTGGAAATCAAATAATCCCATTCAAGTGGTGACTGGAGGCGGGGTCCCAATGCCTGTATAGATAGACCTATGAGTGCAAGGCAAATATAGAGGCAGAAAAGTCCCTCTTTAAATATCAAGATGATATCTTAGAATTGTAGATTGGCATCTATATATAAGTTGAGGTTCCTGTATGAAGGGTTTTTGTAAATACCATTTCAATTGCAGCCAATGTCAGACAACAAACAATTTGTTAATATATTGAAAATGTGTGTGCTTGCCATTTTCAAATGGGAATTTATCATGAATTGAGTTAGAATGTATTTATTAAATTAACATATTGACAAAAAGTCCGATTAATCAAAACAGCATGACACAGAAGATGTTTTAAATTTAAATGTGGGTTACTTAAAATAAACTGCACCGCAAGTGTGCGTAATTGGTACAATATTGGATTAAACGTTTTTTTTTACCATGTCCATCGATGTTTGCAAATGCGGATTCACTTTCTATTTCTCGACTAATTTTGGTTCATCTCAGTTGCCAATTCTCAAAACAGCCAACATTGGGAATGGTACAGAGACGAAAGATAAAAACGTGATACATCAACGACCTCTTGTGGAGAAAACTGCTTACAGCCTACCTCTCAAGACTTTGTTTTGAAGGAAGGGTTGATTGGTGCTCTGGGAAAGTTCATATATATTTACGCTATTTCGTCGTGAAATTCGACAGCTCTTGTGCGTAAAACGTTTTCACTCTGCAGTGCTAATGGTTATTAATATGGTCACCGCAAAGACCCAAAACACACGGTTCCTGTTTAGCAGTTGAAACAGAAGTGAGATTTTCTCCCAGCCCTCGGGAAAACTTGACACCTGCTAATGACTACACGCGCTTCGTCCATCAAAAACGTCCTAAATGAACACCTCCGCCACTCAATTTTGAGCACCACAGATCTGGGAGATATTAAGGATTTTAAATATTAACGAAAAGGAATTCTGCACACTAATGACTTCACTATTAAATCTAAAGAAGTTCCAAATGTCTATATTTTATTTCAGGAACCCATCTAATTTATTGAAATCATGGGTAAGAATATTTTTGCATGTGAATTGGATTTCAAAATCGAAAGGGGAGATTATTTGATATCAAAACTTTAAATAACCTATTGTCACCTCTTTTCAACAGAATAGCATACGATTTACAACAAAATAATTATCAAGGCTTGAAAATACACAGGCTTGACATTAAATAATATAATCTATAGTCCATGTACCCATAACAATATGATGTAATAAACAAGCCTACATTCATTGTCTTCCTTTATTTAACTTGCCAAATACTTATTTTCAATGATGGCCTAGGAACAGTGGGTTAACTGCCTTGTTCAGGGGCAGAACGACAGATTTGTATCTTGTCAGCTCAGGGATTCAATCTAACAACCTTCCGGTTACTAGTCCAACGCTCTAACCACTAGGCCACCTGCCGCCACACCCAAGCTGATGATGTTGAAATATAGGGGGATATTGCATTTTATTTAAAAGCCAAGTGCAGTCAAAAACGTGATTTCCCCATGTTTTATATATGTTTCCACACTATGAGGTTGGAATAATACTGGGAAATTGTAAAAAGTATGATAATACCCTTTTAGTGTAAGAGCTGTTTGCAAAGACCACCTGAAATTTCAGCCTGTTTTGGTGGGATGGAGTTGTGGCCTGCTTGGTGACTTCCCTGGGTGGTAGATTCGTTAATAGACCAATAAGAAAGAGTGCCAAGCCTCTGTCAATAACAGCTAGTTTTCAGTTTTCCCCTCCCCACTCAGGCCACTCCCAGACAGTCCGAGCAACATTACTGAGACATTGCTGTTTGCTAAGAAGCAATTGTAGTTTATTTTTCACAATTTTCATTAAAAACCATCACAGTGTAAAGTACTTAATTGTTACCCAGAAATGATTTGATATTGAGATACAAACGGCTGCATTGGACCTTTAATACTTTTAACGAATGGAATTCACTTTCAAAACATGTCTGTCAGAGAAAGAGTAGCCTACATTGAATTTAGTTGAAGACACAGTATTAATGTAAATCAATACCATAGAAACGCAGTTCAACACTTGCTATCCAGCTCATATAACAACATATTGATTTACCTAGACGTTAATCAATTGAAAAGCTTTGTTGATTGATCCGCCATCAACAGAGCACAGGACTTGTCGCTAACCTCTAATTAGTGCTTGGGTTAACCCATCTCATTCAGAAAGCAGTTATTTGTTTATCTGTCAAGATTCACAAACTTATCAGCTTGTAATCTTCTTATGGAAATCGACCAGACAGCGGGAAATGGAAAACTCGAAGTTACCCGGGGTAGGGTAATGAGGGCCTCTGTGCACCTCATTTCCTAATTAACGAAAGCGGAGGGCGAGGAGGACCACCAGCAAAGCCTGCCAGTGTTCGGCCTCAGCGAGCTCCATGCCCCTCGGGCCCCATGGCCTGTAGCGTCACGGCTTGCAGAAACACACTGTTGAAAGTGTTTGGAGGAAATGTGTGTATGTTCATGTATGCAGAGTAATGTGCAACCAGCATGCAAACAATGCCAGTTGAGTTACCATATCTGATATTAGCGTATTTCTGAACAAGCCCTTTATTTTAATTTGATTAACTTGTCATGCAACACCAAGGGATGCAGCAAATGAGTGACAAATGAAAATACTATATTTTTAATCAAGTCTTATAAAGTATACACCAAGACACACTAAAGCCTCTTTCGATAAACTGCATCAGCCCCCACAGAAGGCCTCTCAGCAACAATTGGCCAAGAGCTCCCATTCATTGACAGGAACAAGCTTGGGCAACCCATCAAGTCATTTTTCTTTTATAGTCCAATGTATACCATTTTTTAAAAATAAAAATGATTGAATAAAAACGTATTCCTCAAATGAAAGACTAATACATTTATGACCCATCATGTTGAATAATCTCTATTTCACTCCTGATCTGAATCGTATTAATGAGCAGTAAATAAACAATATGGAAATTACAGAAAGGCCCGCTATCGCATATCCGCACAATATGATAAGAGGATATAGCCTACTAAAAAGTATATAATGAACAACGTTATTTGCGCAGGGCTTCAGGCGAATTAAAATTCATTCTAATTCGGTCTAATTGACACAAAAGATGCATTAATTCCCCCATTGAAAGGGCATGCAGTTAGTCTGCACAATGTCCCTATGCAAGCTTACTGAATAGGGCTTTTGGTCAGAGAAATTTAATTCAGGACGGACAATGTGCTGGAAGGCGCATGGTAAACTTAATATTCTATAATATCCCCACTGAAAGAAATCTATTAGACAAGGCAGTGTATTTGTTTTATAATTTGAATAAAGACTATATACTGATTTAAATCCCCCAATATGAATAGAGAGAGTTATCTGTGGTATTTAACTAGCCTTATCAATAGACTGATTCCTAAATAACAGTGGTTTGGTTGCTGGCTATAGGCTTTGTTGGCATACATTTAAAGAGAACACGTGCGGTTAGAAATGCGAAACGGATCCCCACCGTTCTTTATTTAATTCAAGGGGGAAAACTATCATTTTGGCCTGGGAAAATATGGACATCCCCTCAAACAGACTATAAACCATTGCGTTAGATGTCCATTTAAACCCCACGGCCTCTGGAATCAATAACTTTTTTGTTTCAGCTCAGTGACTGCGGACAAGGCCTTTGCGAAACAGTAATTAACAAAGAATGGGTTTTCAATTACAGCCACAATAGAGACTGTCTCATTAAGATTTGCATGATTTTTGGACCAGGAATGCAAATGAAGATGCAATTTACACACGGTCTGCTGTTCCCATTGTGTCAGTGTGAATGGTTGCGTCTTCCCTCGTTTTACCACAGGTAAAATAATATGCACGGGTCACTTCAAGGAAGGGCAGTAGAGCGGGGTTACTACCCTCATTTGTTGTAAAAGTCGTAACATTTGAACGAACTCATGCTCCTGTAGATATTTAATGTTATTAACCGCATGCCTTGCTGCATATATATTTTAATGTGTTTAATGTCTGTATGTAATGCAAGGTCATTACTGACTGTGGAATCATTTTAGCTTCTAATCACATTTCACCAGAGATTACATAATGTGCTAATTACATTGACAAAATGACCATAGCTTTGAATCACCCAAATTAATGATTTTGCAAAGTTAAATAATCATGAATATATAATAAAAATACATGTTCTATGTCTATGAATACAACTAAAGGGCATACATTACTGTTAATTAATTTATCAAATATTGTTAATTTATATTTATTATTCTTATTTATATTTTTGTACAGTATATTTTCAATCGGCTGTTTATAGACTGTTATTAAGACAATAACGTGCCTTGCGTAATAGCCTATGGAACACCAAAGGTTAAGTGTCAGTGACAGACTACAAGATACTAAAATGTTGCGGTTTATTGCTAACGATGAACAACATCATCACTTGCGAATTATTGACTGTTTAGTAATCCTAACGATATATATCACACTAGTTCGCATCATGCAGCAACTTGTACATACATCCCTGTAGCACATCAAGTAGTTGGACAGTGCACTATTAGCAGTGATTCATTTGTTCACGGTTAATTGAACATTTATCCATAACGTTAGCACCATTTCGAAAAACAGTCTATGAGAAGGAGTGTAAGCCATCTATAAATACATATTTAGGAATATGTTAGCTCCATAAAAGAAAAACGAAATAATTTGATTTCAAAATAAAACACGCTAATGGTGGAAGAGGGGCTTGTGTGTATAGCATCACTGCTCTCAGTGCATCCTCATAGTGGGTGTAAAGGAGGGCTGGGGGAAGTGGTTTTCATGACAAGCTGAGTGAGTGTGAACCAGAGAATGCTGCAGTGGCAGTGGATGTGTCCTTCACCGCTAACTGTCTCTGCACCCACACTTAAACTCATGGTTCCTTCATAGCAAACCTATTGCCATGTAGTCTGGCCTAATGAATCGAGAGAGATGGGGAACGGAGAAGGGGGGTCTATTCAACTCACTGTGTGTTGGGTTGTGTGACTGTTAGAGCATCATTTCTTCCTCTAGGACCGACCATGTTGTTGAAAGCCATGTCCGTGAGTCAGTCAGTCATTAAGACAGAGGGCCTGTCCTTCATACCTTCAAAGAGAAGAAAAACAAGCATTCAGAACAGAACTCATTTCCCTTTTTCACAGGCAGACAACAAGCTTTAGTGTTGTGTCGTCTGTCCACCAGGGCTAATGAAAAGGTCTTGCCACTGCTTCAGATGAGTCATTTGGTGTGTTGTCATTGCACCGATGAGGCTCAGCTCAGATCTCAGCACTCACCACCACCACCCAACTGGCCACCTTGTTGGGCCCGCTGGAATGTAAGCGTCTCAATTGAGCTGAGAAGCAAAGACAACATGCAACATGTTATTTCCCCCCTGTAGCTGTTTGTGAGGAATGCCTGAAACAGAGCCCCCCCCCCCCCCCCCCCCCCCCACCCCCAGCAGCCCAAGCATGTCGTTGCTCATTGTGTTCCAGTGTGAGGAGGGCCGGGCCACGGCTGCTGACACACAGAGACCCCGGTGTAATCTCTTTAACCCGTCACTGTCATCAGCAGACAAGGCGTGACCACCCAGCACTCTCTCTGCTCCATCTCACTTAGCCAAGGAGAGTGTCCTGAGGCTCGCCACCTTGGGATTTATAGCTCTTGCTTGGTGTCGTACTCGTGGTCGCATCCATAAACACTTTTTCTCAAGCACACCCACCGACTCGCCTACTCACCGATACACATCCACACACTCACTGAGAAGACAGCAGCTCACCTTACAGACACAAGATGCAGTCACTTTTGAGCTACAACTCTCAGGCCCAGTGGAGGCTGCCTAGGGGAGGACAGTTCATAATAATGTCTGGAACGGCGTAAGGGAAGGGCATCAAAACATGTGTTTGATGTATTTGATTCCATTCCACTGATTCTGCTCCAGCCATTACCACGAGCCCGTCCTCCCCAATTAAGGTGCCACCAACCTCCTGGGCACAGGCCTAAATTTAGTCAGGCTGAATGCAATAGCTGCTTCCTCGCTAGAAGAGGTTATTTTAAATGACTATGGTGAACACTAAAACATAATGGGTTGTTTACTTGTCTTTTTAGAATAGATAACACACACTTAATGTGTGAATATGTTGAATAGACTTAGTCAAGGCAATGATAGGCAATCATTTTGTGATGCCTGAAGGACTCCTTAAGTAAAATGTGCATTTTATATAAGGGTTATTGACCAATGTACCTCAAAGCTTTAATGAACATATGTCACATAAAAAGGGCATTAGAAATTAAGCATTTTAAATGAATATACGCTTTCAATTTGCTCCCTGGAGCACATTTTAAAACAATAATCCCTTACTTTTAGTATGGACAATTAAAAAAACATCCATAACAGCACATTTGGTATATGGTGCGTTAAATTAAAAATAAAAAAAAATACTGAAATACCCAGAATTATTAGATTATGACCATTCAAAGCAAATTTTGATTCAGTTTTAATTAAGCAGAAAATGACATATGTTTTTTTCTACTGAGCCACTGAGTCAAGCTGGCTGTTATAACAATTCATTGTTTTGAAATGAGGATGTAACATGACTACTTCTATGTTTGCATGAGAGGAGATTCGGTTGCTGAGAACTTCCTCAACTGAAAAGGCCCTCGTATTAAAATGTGTTGTAATCTCTATCATCTCAATTGACCCAATGGGCCAATCACCTCCATCCATCTCCTTTCTGTATTACCTGTAGCCCTGTATATATGGTGGTCTGTAACCTCTTGGATTGCCAGTCAATCATATTTGCACCTTCGTTTTTTTGAGAGGTTCTTGGAGGAAACTTTTAATGGTTCAATGTAGCAAAGGGTTCCTTGGAGGAATCCTGGAGTGGAGGCAAGGCTTAGTAGGGGCGTGGCTTTAAGATAGATATTAACATGAATGTGATTTCTGTTCATCTGTTCTGCTGTATATGTTCATGTTGAACACTGACAGTTTTGTAGCTTCAATTCTGGTTAGAACCTTTACACAGGGGTTCGTCGAATACGCTTTCAGAAGGGGATCTTGAAAGAGCATTTTCAGAGAGGTTTTCTCAAGGAGCCTCCGGTGTGGCAACCCAAAAGGTTCTTCAAGACACCTTAACTTCTAAGAGTGCACAGTATGCTTAATGTCATTGTTCAACCCCAGGCTGCTGAGTTCATAACACAATACTCTGTCTGTCTGCAGGCTGATGATGCCATCCTGTTTAGTGACGTTGACGCTTGTAAATCACCTTTTATGAACCACCTCTGTCTACTCTACATTATCATTTTAAAGACTGTTATTGCCTACTGCATGGCTAATTACAGCACTCATTATTTCTCATGTATCTTTTGAATCATTGCCATGTTCTACAGTTCCCCAAAAACAATAGAAACGTTCTCCTTTTTTTGTTTGGGGGAAAGTGCTGAAGCATCATTTTCTTTCTTTGCGCCCTGCCCTAGCAAGCGGCTGGCTTTTGTTTTAGACATAATTGAGATCCCACTAATCTGGCCCCTTTAAAAAAAATTAAGCAGTCTCTTTGTCGAGCCTTCATTAGTTTAAGATAGTATTGTGAGAATGCGCAATTAATTTTCAGAGTGTATCTTGAATTAATTAAAAACATCCAATTTTGTAATATGATTAATACCATGAAGTTATCTGTATTTTCCCCCCAAAAATTACATATAATAGGAATACTTTGTGCATTAATTGCAGAAACGGAGGCTTTTACAGTAGCCAAAGCTGGTTGAGGTAATTACAAAATGTAATTTATTATATGTTTAAGAGAGAAACAAACAAGTATAAATTGATAGATTAATCATGAGCGTCATTAAACCTAATCTGCGAGTGATTTGGAGGAAAATGACAAATCTCTGTTGCGCACCAAGCACTTGATAATGGAGATAGTGGCCATACATTTAGTCTCAGTCACGGTCTCATTAAAAGAGGCATAATTTAATTAAGAGTTAGCCATCGCCCTCCAAATATATTAATTACCTTGAGCGTGACGAGATGCGTTTGGGTGATTACTGGTGGTTTCATTACAGACAGTGTTCTAAATTGAGCCCAAACTAAGGTGGGGAAGTAGGAGTGTTGACAGGATAATGGATGGCCTGGCCTGAGTCTGAAAGGAGTGTGCTGCTGGTGGCACCTTTCCTGAGGTAACGAGGAGTGAGCTGAGCTCACTTTGAGAGGTGAGACAGAGGACTGTGCTGCCGGCTGGATCTCCAGAGGTAGCAAGACATCAACTCACTCACTGTCTTACCAGGGCCTATAAACATGCAGCGCATTGGAAAGTATTCAGACCCCTTTACTTTTTCAAAATGTTGTTACATTACAGCCTTATTCTAAAATGTATTAAATCGTTTTTCATCAATCTACACACAATACCCCGTAATGACAAAACAAAAACAGGTTTTTAGAAATTTGGGCAAATTTATGAAAAACAGAAAAAACACATTTACATAACTATTCAGAACCTTTGCCAAAAATGTCTAAAAACCTGTTTTTGCTTTGTCATTATAGGGTATTGTGTGTAGATTGATTAGCAAAACAATTAATTTGATCCATTTTAGAACAAGCCTGTAACGTAACCAAATGTGTGAAAAGCAATTGAACATGGGCAAAGTCTACATAAGCAGTAAGGAACGTCTGGAATGAGGAGAAATCTTTTTGGGGAGTTTTAACACGGAACATTAGAAAATACAGCTACCCCCTCAAAAACACACTTCCCAACACATGCCCATTACATCAGGACTGACACCATTCTGGAAAATAAACAGACCACAGGAGGCTGGTGGCACCTTCATTTGGGGAGGACAGGATCGTGGTAATGGCTGGAGTGGAATCATTGGAATGGCATAAAATATATCAAACACATGGTTTCTATGGGCTTGGTCCCATTCCATTTGCTCCGTTCCAGATATTATTATGAGCCGTCCTCCCCTCAGCATCCTCCACTGAAACAGACAGGATCAAATCACACTTACGGGACATTAGGTTCTGTATATTACTGACAGAGAACATTGAATGGAGAAAACAGGCTTTTAGGAGTACTATAAATGTCTAGGAATAGACTTACTAACGTATCTATGGTCCAGTACTGGGTGCTATAATCCTGATGGTTTGTCCTGGTGTGCTTTGTGACACTACGTTCAGAGCCAGTGTCTTTCACTTGTACAGGGGATTGAATGAAGAGGATCTCAGTCAGAAGGGCACATACACTATATGACCAAACGTAGACCTACTCATCGAACATCTCATTCCAAAAGCATTGGCATTAATATGGAGTTCGTCCCCCCCTTTGCAGCTATAACAGCCTCCACTCTTCTGGGAAGGCTTTCCACTAGATGTTGGAACATTGCTGCGGGGACTTCAGCCACAAGAGCATTAGTGAGGTTGGGAACTGATGTTGGGCAATTAGGCCTGGCTCGCAGTCGGCGTTCCAATAAATCCCAAAGGTGTTCGATGTGGTTGAGGTCAGGGCTCTGTGCAAGCCAGTCAAGTTCTTCCAGACCGATCTCAACAAACTATTTCTGTATGGACCTCGCTTTGTGCACGGGGGTATTGTCATGCTTAAACAGGAAAGGGCCTTCCCAAAACTGATACCACAAAGTTGGAAGCACAGAAAAGTCTAGAATGTCATTGTATGCTGTAGTGTTAAGATTGCCCTTCAACGGAACTAAGGGGCCTAGCCCAAACCATGAAAAACAGCCCCAGACCATTAGTCCTCCTCCATCAAACTTTACAGTTGGCTCTATGCATTGGGGCAGGTAGTGTTCTCCTGGCAAACCCAAATATGTCTGTCGGACTGCCAGATCCATGCTTCAAGATTGTTTTGATCACATGGACTGGGATATGTTACGGAGTTGCCTCTGAGAATAACATTGACATATACACAAATGTGGATATATGGCAGCATTAGCTAAAAACTGAAAGTGCGAACCACTGCATTTAACCACAGCAAGGTAATTGTTAATATGGTTGAATTCAAACAGTGTAGTTATTCCCACCGTAAGGCAATCAAACAGGCAAACATGGCTCAGACATGAGATGTATGTGGCAGGGTCTGCAGACAATCACGGTGTACAAAAGGAAAACCAGCCATGTTACTGACACTGACGTATTTCTCCTCGACAAGCTAAACACCTTCTTCACCCGCTTTGAGGAAAACACAGTGCAACCGACGCGGCCCACTCCTAAGGACTGTTGGATCTCATTCTCTGTGCCCGACGTGAGTAGGACATTTAAGCGTGTTAACACCAGCAAGGCTGCCGGCCCAGATGGCATCCCTAGCCGCGTCCTCAGAGCATGCGCAGACCAGTTGGCTGGAGTGTTTACGGACATATTCAAACTCTCCCTATCCCAGTCCACTGTCCCCACTTCCTTCAAGATGTCCACCATTGTTCCTATACCCAAGAAGGCAAAGATAACTGAACTAAATGACCATCGCCCGGTAGCACTCACTTCTGTCATCATGAAGTGCTTTGAGAGGCTAGTTAAGGATCATATCACCTCCACCTTACCTTACACCCTAGACCCACTTCAATTTGCATACCGACCCAATCGATCCAAAGACGATGCAATCACCATCGCACTGCACACTGCCCTATCCCATCTAGACAAGAGGAATACTTATGTAAGAATGATGTGCATTGACTATATCTCAGCCTTCAACACCATAGTACCCTCCAAGCTCATCATTAAGCTTGGGGCCGTGGGACTGAACCCCGCCCTGTGCTACTGGGTCCTGGACTTTCCTGAAGATAGGAAACCACACCTCCACTACACTGATCCTCAACACAGGGTCCCCACAAGGGTCTGTGCTCAGCCCCCTCCTGTAGTCATTGTTCACCATGACTGCATGGCCACGCACGCCTCCAACTCAATCATCAAGTTTGCAGACGACACAACAGTATTACGCCTGATTACCAACAATGATGAGACAGCCTACAGGGAGGAGGTGAGGGCCTTGGCAGGGTGGTGCCTGGAAAATAACCTCTCCCTCAACGCATACAAAATAATGGAGCTGATCGTGGACGTTTGGAGACTGCAGTGGAGAAGGTGAAACGCTTCAAGTTCCTCGGCGTACACGTCACTGACAATCTAAAATGGTCCACCCACATACACAGTGTGGTGAAGAAGGCGCAACAGCGCCTCTTCAATCTCAGAAGGCTGAAGAAGACCCTCACAAACTTTTACAGATGCACAATTGAGAGCATCCAGTTGGGCTGTATCACCGCCTGGTATGGAAACTGAACCGCCCAAAACCGCAGGCTCTCCAGAGGGTGGTGAAGCAACATCTCAGACATCAGTCAGGAAGTTAAAGCTTGGTCGCAAAAGGGTCTTCCAAATGGACAATGACCCAAGCATACTTCCAAAGTACTTCCAGGGGCCTAAAAACCTGACTCAGTTACACCAGCTCTGTCAGGAGGAATGAGACAAAATTCACCCAACTAATTGTGGGAAGCTTGTGGAAGGCAACCTGAAACGTTTGAGCCAAGTTAAACTATTTAAAGGCAATGCTACCAAATACTAATTGAGTGTATGTAAACTTCTGACCCACTGGGAATGTGATGAAAGAAATAAAGCTGAAATAAATCATTCTCTCTACTATTATTCTGACATTTCACATTCTTAAAATAAAGTGGTGATCCTAACTGACCTAAGACATGGAATTTTTGCTCTGATTAAATGTCAGAAATTGTGAAAAACTGAGTTTAAATGTATTTGGCTAAGGTGTATGTAAACTTCAGACTTCAACTGTATGTTATGTGACCAATACAATTTTATTTAATTTTAGATGGTAAAGGGTGATTCATCACTCCAGAGAACGCGTTTACACTGCTCCAGAGTCCAATGGCAGTGAGATTTACACCACTCCAGCCGATGCTTTACATTGCGCATGGTGATCTTAGGCTTGTGTGCGGCTGCTCGGCCATGGAAACCCATTTCATAAAGCTCCCGACGAACAGTTCTTGTGTTGACATTGCTTCCAGAGGTAGTTTGGAACTCGGTAGTGAGAGTTGCAACTGAGGACAGATAATTTTTACGTGCTATGCTTTTCAGCACTCAGCGGTCCTGTTCTATGAGTTTGTGTGGCCTAACACTAACAGCGGCTGAGCTGTTGTTGCACCAAGACGTTTCCACTTCACAATAACAGCACTTACAGTTGACTGGAGCAGCTATAGCAGGAAAAAAATTTGATGAACTGACTTGAAATGTAGCATTCTATGACAGTGCCACGTTGAAAGTCACTGAGCTTTTCAGTAAGGCCATTCTACTGCCAGTGTTTGTCTGTAGAGATTGCACGGCTGTTTGCTCGATCTGATACACCTGTCAGAAATGGGTGTTGTTGAAAAAGCCAAATCCACTAATTGGAAGGGATGTCCACATACAGTATCAGTCAAAAGTTTGGGTTATTCTTTATTTGTACTATTTTCTACATTGTAGAATAAGTGTGAAGACATCAAAACTATGAAATAACACCTACGGAATAATGTAGTAACCAAAAAAGTGTAAACAAATCTAAATATATTTGAGATTCTTCAAAGTAGCCACCCTTTGTCTTGATGACAAGGCAAGTCAGTTAAGAACAAATTCTAGGGTAGGGCACAACATCTCCACCCCGCTGATCCTCAACACTGGGGCCCCACAAGGGTGCGTTCTGAGCCCCCTCCTGTACTCCCTGTTCACCCACGACTACGTGGCCATGCACGCCTCCAACTCAATCATCAAGTTTACGGACGACACTACAGTGGTAGGCTTGATTACCAAGAACGACGAGACGGCCTACAGCAAGGAGGTGAGGGCCCTCGGAGTGTGGTGTCAGGAAAATAACCTCACACTCAACGTCAACAAAACAAAGGAGATGATTGTGGACTTCAGGAAACAGTAGAGGGAGCACCCCCCTATCCACATCGACGGGACAGTAGTGGAGAGGGTAGTAAGTTTCAAGTTCCTCGGCTTACACATCATGGACAAACTGAATTGGCCCACCCACACAGACAGCGTTGTGAAGAAGGCGCAGCAACCTCAGGAGGCTGAAGAAATTCGGCTTGTCACCAAAACACTCACAAACTTCTACAGATGCACAATCGAGAGCATCCTGTCGGGCTCTATCACCGCCTGGTACGGCAACTGCTCTGCCCACAACCATAAGGCTCTCCAGAGGGTAGTGAGGTCTGCACAATGCATCACCGGGGGCAACTACCTGCCCTCCAGGACACCTACACCACCCGATGTCACAGGAAGGCCATAAAGATCATCAAGGACATCAACCACCCGATCCACTGCCTGTTCACCCCGCTATCATCCAGAAGGCGAGTTCAGTACAGCTGCATCAAAGCTGGGACCGAGAGACTGAAAAACAGCTTCTATCACAAGGCCATCAGACTGTTAAACAGCCGCCACTAACATTGAGTGGCTGCTGCCAACATACTGACTCAACTCCAGCCACTTTAATAATGGAAATTGATGGAAATTGATGTAAAAAATGTATTACTAGCCACTTTAAACTATGCCACATTATGTTTATATTCCCTACATTACTCATCTCATATGTACAGTGCCTTGCGAAAGTATTCGGCCCCCTTGAACTTTGCGACCTTTTGCCACATTTAAGGCTTCAAACATAAAGATATAAAACTGTATTTTTTTTTGAAGAATCAACAACAAGTGGGACACAATCATGAAGTGGAACGACATTTATTGGATATTTCAAACTTTTTTAACAAATCAAAAACTGAAAAATTGGGCGTGCAAAATTATTCAGCCCCGTTAAGTTAATACTTTGTAGCGCCACCTTTTGCTGCGATTACAGCTGTAAGTCGCTTGGGGTATGTCTCTATCAGTTTTGCACATCAAGAGACTGATTTTTTTTCCCATTCCTCCTTGCAAAACAGCTCGAGCTCAGTGAGGTTGGATGGAGAGCATTTGTGAACAGCAGTTTTCAGTTCTTTCCACAGATTCTCGATTGGATTCAGGTATGGACTTTGACTTGGCCATTCTAACACCTGGATATGTTTATTTTTGAACCATTCCATTGTAGATTTTGCTTTATGTTTTGAATCATTGTCTTGTTGGAAGACAAATCTCCGTCCCAGTCTCAGGTCTTTTGCAGACTCCACCAGGTGTTCTTCCAGAATGGTCCGGTATTTGGCTCCATCCATCTTCCCATCAATTTTAACCATCTTCCCTGTCCCTGCTGAAGAAAAGCAGGCCCAAACCATGATGCTGCCACCACCATGTTTGACAGTGGGGATGGTGTGTTCAGCTGTGTTGCTTAACATAACGTTTTGCATTGTTGCCAAAAAGTTCAATTTTGGTTTCATCTGACCAGAGCACCTTCTTCCACATGTTTGGTGTGTCTCCCAGGTGGCTTGTGGCAAACTTTAAACGACACTTTTTATGGATATCTTTAAGAAATTGCTTTTTTCTTGCCACTCTTCCATAAAGGCCAGATTTGTGCAATATCCGACTGATTGTTGTCCTATGGACAGAGTCTCCCACCTCAGCTGTAGATCTCTGCAGTTCATCCAGAGTGATCATGGGCCTCTTGGCTGCATCTCTGATCAGTCTTCTCCTTGTATGAGCTGAAAGTTTAGAGGGACGTCCAGGTCTTGGTAGATTTGCAGTGGTCTGATACTCCTTCCATTTCAATATTATCGCTTGCACAGTGCTCCTTGGGATGTTTAAAGCTTGGGAAATCTTTTTGTATCCAAATCCGGCTTTAACCTTCTTCACAACAGTATCTCGGACCTGCCTGGTGTGTTCCTTGTTCTTCATGATGCTCTGCGCTTTTGACGGATCTCTGAGACTATCACAGTGCAGGTGCATTCATACAGAGACTTGATTACACACAGGTGGATTGTATTTATCATCATTAGTCATTTAGGTCAACATTGGATCATTCAGAGATCCTCACTGAACTTCTGGAGAGAGTTTTCTGCACTGAAAGTAAAGGGGCTGAATAATTTTGCACACCCAATTTTTCAGTTTTTGATTTGTTAAAAAAGTTTGAAATATCCAATAAATGTCGTTCCACTTCATGATTGTGTCCCACTTGTTGTTGATTCTTCACAAAAAAATACAGTTTTATATCTTTATGTTTGAAGCCTGAAATGTGGCAAAAGGTCGCAAAGTTCAAGGGGGCCGAATACTTTCGCAAGGCACTGTATATACTGTACTCTATACCATCTACTGCATCTTGCCTATGCCGTTCTGTACCATCACTCATTCATATATCTTTATGTACATATTCTTTATCCCTTTACACTTGTGTGTATAAGGTAGTAGTTGTGGAATTGTTAGGTTAGATTACTCGTTGGTTATTACTGCATTGTCGGAACTAGAAGCACAAGCATTTCGCTACACTCTCATTAACATCTGCTAACCATGTGTATGTGACAAATAACATTTGATTTGATTTGACTTTGTTTAATACTTTTTGGTTCCTACATGATTCCATATGTGTTATTTCATAGTTTTGATGTCTTCACTATTATTCTACAATGTAGAAAATAGTAAAATAAAGAAAAACCTTTGAATGAGTAGGTGTGTCTAAACTTTTGACTGGTACTGCATATATTTTGTATATATAGTTTATTTTGTGCATATGACGGTACTGAGTTGAATCGTAATGCCCACAGACAAACACAGTACCACAACAGGGGTGAGATCAGTGCAGCTGAAGAGGACAGCTCAATGCCCCGGAGACTGACGTGTCAATGGAAGATACAAGCTGCTGCTGAGAGGAAAGGAGATGAGATGTCTCACAGACTCACTGCACTCCTCACTGACAGTAACACAGTGACACTAAGCTACCTCCAACTGGAGCTCTCTCACTCTCATTGATCTTTTCCTCTTGTCTTTCCCTCCCACCCTCCCTCCCTCCCTCCCTCCCTCACTCACTCACTCACTCACTCACTCACTCACTCACTCACTCACTCACTCACTCACTCACTCACTCACTCACTCACTCACTCACTCACTCACTCACTCACTCACTCACTCCCTCCCTCCCTCCCTCCCTCCCTCCCTCCCTCCCTCACTCACTCACTCACTCACTCACTTGCGCAAACGCGGATGCATGTGCTTGTACAAACACACGATCAGCCGCGTAAACAGAAGCATTCAAGCGTATGAAGGGAGTAGTGAATCGTGCCATGCATTACATAAACTGTTACCAGCTTTGTCTTTGAAGTTTGATTTAGATTTTATTACATCCCTGTGCACTAGGTTAACATGTCAATACGTTACAGTCAAAAAGCTGTATTGGGTCTGTCAAACCATCACATTTAATTTGAAAACCACCAAATTGCCATTAGTTTGAGTTTGAGCTCTGATCTAAAGCGACATACCTGCTTTGAAAGTAACTTTAATCACATGATCTCTTCTGTTGGCCCTGTCCACCTTGTGTCTTGACATTTTGCCTGATCATTTTTACTAACTTGCCCCTCAATACACACACAATATACAATCATGGCATCCGGACCAATAGGTGAAACCTTTACAGAAAATGTGATTTGTAGTCATTTGATATTTTTGCCAGACTGGACAAGAAAATGTTTCCATGATTTATCTTACAGTGAATGCATTCCTACCCAACAACTTTGTAAATGAAAACCCTATGACTCAGATGGACCGCAAACTTTTTGCCGTTAGATTTTCTGCTGTCTTGGAGCTGCATAGAGCTACAGAGAACATGCCATCTCTCTCTACACCACCCTCCCACTTTCCCAACCACCACCACCATCTCACACTCAGACACTCACCCAGCTCTGACTGGCCTCCGGGGCTCCGGCTCGCCGATCCCTGTGTGAGGTGTCACACGTTCAGTGGCTCCAAACGACAGGTCCAGTGGGATGGGGCCTTGGGATGAGGAAGGGTTCGCGGCGAGGACTGACGAGTGGGTGGAATGCCCAGTCCCATGCAGACGCAACCGGCTGGGCTAAGACAGGGACGAGAGGGGCGGCTGCTCCTGCCTCCTCAATCCCACCTGCAGCAGAGCAAGAGAGGGAGAACCAAGCAGGCGTCTGTGGTGTCTCTGTGCACGCTACAGCCGAGCCCTCCCTGCTCTGGGACCCATCTCATTCAGCCAAGATTGCTTCATACAAAAGTTGACAATGCACCAGTGAAAGCCATTGTTGATATTCAACATTTTTGAAATAGCTGAGCAGAATAGACAACATGGCAGGCCGTAAAACTTGGAAAGGGAAACTGACCT